>NW_005344480.1:0-348 GCF_000412655.1 Myotis brandtii | reverse complement strand
CACAATCTTGAGGAAACTAAAATATAAGAAGAGGAACCCAAAAGCTGAACTCCTTTGTTTTGACGAGCAAACCATGAAGTACTTTCAGCCTCTGAAAGAGAGACAATGCCCACACTAATTCAGACCCCGCACCTTCCCTGGTGTTGACCCTGTTTCTGACGTGACCAGCCCCCCTTTCTCCCTGGCATTCCTCTGTGAAACAGGATAGGACTCACCCTGTGCTTTAGGGGGGGTTTCAGATAAAGCGCCAGGAGCTAGTGGAAAAGGCTTAATTTCCCCCCCTCTGAGTCCAAACTAGGAGATAAATTCAAAAACACTTCTAAAGTTTAACTGAGAAAGAAGGCTATC
>NW_005344479.1:0-816 GCF_000412655.1 Myotis brandtii | reverse complement strand
CCCCCAAACCCCACAACCTTTGTTTTTTAGATTACACATGAAATTATATTTTAGATTTCTAAAATCAGATTACACACATTAAAATATACAGATATCAACACTTTGAGTAACGTGAAGCATTTTGTAAAGCGTATATAATAATAAATAAGGCTATTATACCTTTATTACAGTTCTCATTTTCTGGTTTTTCTACCACAGGTTCTAAAGCAGGTTCTTTATGTTCGATTTTTTCCTCCACTTTCTCCCTTTCTTTCTTGTCCAACTCCCATTCCTTTTCCTGCTCTTTCGGCTTCTGCAGTTCTAGTTCTCTTTCCTTTTCCTGCTGCCGTTCTAGTTCTTTCTCTTTTTCTTGCTTTTTTTCCTTCTCCATTTCTCTTTGTTTTTCCTGCTCTCTCTCCAGTTCTCTCTCCTTCTCCTGTTGCCTTTCCCTTTCCTTCTCCCGCTCCCGTTCTTGTTCTTTTTCAAGTTCTTTCTCCCGCTCCCGTTCTTTTTCTCGCTCCCTTTCTCTAATTTCCTCTGGGGATGGCTGCTTGTCCACGATGCCCAGCTTCTCATTTAATCGTTTCAGTTTCTCGGCACAAGCTGCCTTCCTCTGTTCTTCCATCCTCCGCTCTTCCTCTTCACGCCGTTTACGAGCGCGCTCCACAGCTGCAGAGAGTTCTGACTGCTGCCTTCTTCTTTGCTTCCATATTTCATCTTCGTCCGGTACTTGCTGCTTCGGGGGGAAAGGGCCTGGTCTTCCAGGTACTGCCTGTCGGTCCGGAGGAGGATGCTGAAATATTCAGAGAAATTATCCGATGAGATTAAACAAATCTA
>NW_005344478.1:0-316 GCF_000412655.1 Myotis brandtii | reverse complement strand
GTGTAGTTTTCGATGTTGTCAGCGGACAGATGTGAACGGAAACTGTGACGGGACCTTCTCAGGAGGGCGTGGAGCGAGGACAGGATGTCCTGGGACATCACCCTGGGGAGCCCACTATCTTCTAAGCTGTCGAGACGAGGAATCTGAAGTCAGACGTGAAAACAGAGGGGAGGACAACCAGGTGGCTCAGCCCGCCTCCCCTCCCCCCTGACAATCGTTAGGAAGGGTTAGGGGTCAATGGCAATGTCAGCTACAGGGAAGCTGGGAAATGAAAAGCTGTCCTTTGCATTTGGGGACAAGGAGGTCATCGGTGACT
>NW_005344477.1:0-228 GCF_000412655.1 Myotis brandtii | reverse complement strand
TCCTCTCTGTAAAAAAATCAATAAAATATATATATATCTGGTCTCAATTCTAACTCTGCCTCTGAAAGCCATGTGATCTTGCCAGGCTGGTGTGGCTCAGTGGTTGATAACCTATGAACCAGGAGGTCATGGTTAGAGTCTTGTGAGGGCACATGCACAGGTTATGGGGTTGATCCCCAGTGTGGGGCATTCAGGAGGCATCCAATCAATGATTTTCTGCCATCACTG
>NW_005344476.1:0-921 GCF_000412655.1 Myotis brandtii | reverse complement strand
CCTCTCTGAAATCAATAAAAATATATTTTTTCTAAAAAGGAGGAAGAGTCTCTGGGGAACATAACCAGAATACAATATCACACCTAAAAACTGAATAATACTTTCTGAATAACGTCAAATATTTGAAGAGTTTTAAGCAGGAGAACCACATCATGTGACTTACCTTTTTGTTTTTAATCCCCACCCGAGGACATACTGGTAATGAGCCACCCTGGCTGACTGCCCGGTGCAGCATGGACTTGCAGGCTGGAGAAGTGGAGGCAGAGAGGCAGGAGGCCCTGGTCGAGGTCCAGGCGAGACTTGGCGCAGGCCAGACCAGGGCAATGGCAGAAGACATGGAGGGAAGTGCAGACGGTGGGTCTGTTTGGGAGGGAGACTTGGTGATGGATGGAATGTGAAAGAGGAGATAGGGGAGATGCCAAGGATGGTCCTTAGGCTCCATTCTGAGCATCAGGGAGGGCAGAGGTGCCACTTACTGAGATGTGGACCCTGGGTGAGCCATGGTGGGGTGTGGGCAGGAGAAGGGAGAGGGAGAGTTCGGCGGGAAGGACTCTCCACGCATATGAGTTTGCTCAGAGGGGTGATGACAGAGGTGCCTGCCATACTCCCTGCCTCCACTGCTCCTCTTCCTCCCCTCAAACCACCGTCCCCTCCTGCCCCTCCTGTTCCTCCTCCACCTTTATACCGCTGCACCTTTGCAACATGCCCTGGGAGCCAGAGGCCTCGTGTACATGTTACACAAGCGGAGTCATTAGACAAGGGAAGCAAAGAAGCCATTCAGGTTCCCAGAAGGGCCACACACTGTCTGTGGACAGCCAGGGGATTCATTCGCATTTGAATAGTTGTTGTTTTTTTAAAATATATTTTTATCAATTTCAGAAAAGAAGGGAGAGGGAGAGAAAGATAGAAATATCAACAATG
>NW_005344475.1:0-391 GCF_000412655.1 Myotis brandtii | reverse complement strand
GTGGGGGTGGGTGGTAATGGTTTCAGAGCCCCAGTCACGAAAAGGCCCGTGAGTGAGGACCCAGGGCTAGGGGACGGCGCTCCCCTCTGGGCCCTTCCCTCAGCCTGAGGGCCCGAGCAGCGGGGCTGCAGTGTCGCTGACGGATTTCGGCCTCCGAGTCTGAGTGATGTGAGGCCTGGGCGGAGCTTGGCAGGGTCATGTCAGCAAAGGAAGGCGTCCCAGGCCCCGTGGAGATCCCGAGTGCACTGCGGGGGATTCTTAGGCTTCCACAGACCCCAGGGCCGAGAGTGTGAGTGAGGACCTAGGGCTAGGGGACCACGGCCATTCTGTGCGGCCGCCATTTTGTGGGAGGACACATGCAGTGGGGGGAGATGGTGTGGGGGTTGGGTGT
>NW_005344474.1:0-375 GCF_000412655.1 Myotis brandtii | reverse complement strand
TGGGTTCTGAATCCAATGAGACTGTCCTTATAACAGAGATAAAGGGCACACAGAGATACAGAGGGGAGGCCACGTGAAGGGACAGCAGAGATTGGGGATGCGCTGTCACAAACCAAGAATGTCAGGTGACTCCAGGAGCTGGGAGAGGCAAGGAAATCCTCTCCCCTGGAGACTCTGGAGGAATGTGGCTGGGCCAACACCTTGAACTTGGACTTCTGGCCTTTACAAGTATGAGAGGACACGTTTCTATTGTTCTAAGACACCCAGTTTGTTGTACTTTGTTATGGGAGCTCTAGGAAACTAATACAGTTAAGCCTCACTTGTGGGTAAAACCAGCGCCTAATTTATAGGAATTATATTCCTTTGTGGCATATT
>NW_005344473.1:0-818 GCF_000412655.1 Myotis brandtii | reverse complement strand
AGTTTAGAGGTCAATGCCCTTTACATGTGCTTTTTAAAATGTACAAAACTAATCCAAATTAGTAACATCTATATGTGTAAGCCCAACTAGTTTGCAATATATGGCTCTTCCTTCGAGTCTCAGCGTGGGCCTCACCTGGAAGTCTTTGTGGAATGTCTCCCCTCAGACTGGGTTGGGTGTATTTCACTGGTGCTTCTGTCATAGCCTGTGCGTGTCTCTATCAGGTGTTTCCAACATAATTTTATGATAATCTGTGTATCCCTCTCCTCCACTGAAAGTGAGCTCTCTGTGGACAGAAAGGATTACTGTCTCATCATCTTCCTATTTGCTAGCACATAGCAGAGGATCCATGAATGTGTATTTGAGTCCTTGAAGTACTTTGAAAATTTTGTTTTACAAAAGTATTTTATCTAACAAAACATTTCTTCCTACGTAGCTAAAAAAAATAGTACGTAACTAGCAGTTATTTTTGTCAAGAGATGGAAGGGGTATAACCTTGTGCGGTGATGAGCCCTTCTCACCAGAGTAAGGATTTGGCAGAGAGAGAGGCATTTGCCACAGAAACGGAAGATTGGACTGTTGTGTTGGTCGGCTGGATGGTCTAGATGAGCCCTGAGTGTCCCTTCCAGCTCTTGGGACGTGATTCTGTTCTGCCAGCACTTGAAGGCTTTTCTTTCTTTTGTGCTCTGGGGGGTACAAAACAGGAGTTCCTATCTACTAGCATTCCCTATTTCTAAAAAGTGTGGAGGTAAACTCATATGCTCAGGTCAGAGATGACAAATTTTTTTTTAATTTCTTTATTGATTAAGTTATTACGT
>NW_005344472.1:0-404 GCF_000412655.1 Myotis brandtii | reverse complement strand
CAGCCCTGCTGTCATGCTGGAATTGGTTTCTGGCAAAGATGGACTGAAAGGACAGGGAGCACAGCATGAGCCTCAGCAGGAGGGGGGAGACAGGGGGACAAAGGTAGGGATGCACATGTGTCTGCCATTTCCACAGTATGGGAGCCGAGGCACAGGGCGGCAGGAGTAAGACTAGGATGACCCGTTCGGTGGACATGGTGGGACCTTGGATGCCCGGCTCTGGAGCTCTGACTATATTCTGTAGACGCAAGTTCTCAAACACGTTTCTTAGAAAACTAGTCCCGTGACATGCTCTTTAGGAACATGTCCTGAGGCCACGTGTGTGTGGGTAACGTTTTAGAGATTTCCTACAAAAAGCAGGGCATCCGGGACTGGAAAGTCCTACAATGGAGAAAACTGTTCAG
>NW_005344471.1:0-537 GCF_000412655.1 Myotis brandtii | reverse complement strand
CAGCCATGATCCTAATAAAGAGGTCTTGGAGCACAGCTAGGCTGCCAGGACTAAACTTCTGCCCAACATCACCACTTCCCCACAGAGACTGTGGCCTCTGGATAAGAGAAGGCAGCAGGCTTCCCTAGCAGCTGGTGAGTGGCAAGCTGCAGTGAATTAATGGCCTGGGTATAAGAGCCCTAAAGATTTCACCCCAAAGGAAAGAGCACAACCCTGGAATCACTTGGAGTTAAATCCCAGCTCTGCTACCCACTACCTAGATAAGCTTGAACACATCTGTGGCACTGCCCGAGCCTCAGTTTGTCATGTTTAAAATGGGACCTCTGACAAGACTTCCCTTATAGAGATGTTTGCGTGAGTACTTTAAATTGTATGTGAATATTGAGCCTTGAATAATCATCGTTCTTATTGGTAAAGCCACATAGATGTAGATTGCTAAGAAGCAGTTCCGATAGTCCTGTATACAGTGTACAGTACTCAGAAAAGGGAGATTTATCCTTGAGTCCACTATGGAATGTTTTGAATGGCAGGCTATAT
>NW_005344470.1:0-755 GCF_000412655.1 Myotis brandtii | reverse complement strand
AATATCTTTTTTTTATTCCTATGTTACCAAGAATTTTCATTCAGGAGTGAATATTCAATTTTATTAAATGTTCCCCCCTACCTTTGCATGTGTAACGATGATCATGGGTTGGAGTTTTCCTCCTTTGAACCGTGTGATGGATTACCTTAATAGATTTTCTAATATTGAACTTTCCTTGTTTGCTTGGAAAGCACCTTACTCAGCTGTGGCTATTGTTCTTTTATTACACTTATTAATCTCATTGTCACTATTAAAATTTGATAGCTTATGAATGGCCTGTAGTTTTCTTTTTTGTGCTAGATTTGGTATTAGAGTTATAATTCTCTGTCAGAGCGAAATTTCCAGATTCTGTCCTAAAGAATATTATCTCGTAGGTTGCTAAATTCTGGCTAGATTTTTCATTCTATTGCTCAATCCCTTTATTCTTTACTAGATGACTCACTCTGCTTCCCCTAAATTCTCCTACTTCCTCAAGCCTCCAAATCTCTTTTATTTATTCGTGGTGTGATACAGGCAGTTTCCGACTTGGCCTCCAGAGATACCTACTTCCTGATATGTATACCTTCGTGTGATCCCCTCACTTGGATGTGAGAAGGATCTGGACTTGTTTCCAACCATAGAACACAGCAAAGATAATGGAATGCCCCTTCCCTGGTGAGGTGACGTAAGACAGTGACTTCTGTCTCATTAACAGACTCTCTCCCTTGCAGACTGATCAAGCCGGTTCCCGTGTTGGAGAGGCCCCCGTGGTGAGG
>NW_005344469.1:0-212 GCF_000412655.1 Myotis brandtii | reverse complement strand
AGAGAAACACATCAATTGGTTGCTTCCTGCATGTGCCATGACAAGGGCCCAGGAGCCTGCAACTGAGGTACGTGCCCTTGATCGGAATCAAATCCGGGACCCTTAGGTCCACAAGCCCCCGCTCTATCCACTGAGCCAAACCAGCTAGGGCAGGGTCACTTTTCTTTTTTATTTGTTTTTTATTTTTTTAAAAAATATATTTTATTGATTTT
>NW_005344468.1:0-698 GCF_000412655.1 Myotis brandtii | reverse complement strand
TTATGGCAGGCCCATTGATGCCCAACTAAGGTATTTTCCTGGGCCACTTGAGGGCAGAAAGTTGAATAAGTCCTGGGGATCTAACATATAGCATGGCGACTACATATTATAATATTGTATACCTCAAATAGCTTTCTCACATAGTTCCTCAGAGGTAACTATGCAAAGTGATGGATGTGTTTGTGTGTTTGTTTAATTAATTTGACTGGTAACCACTTCATAAAATACACATATATTAAGTTAGCACCTTGTAGACTTTAAATGTGTACAATTTTATTTATCAGTTATACCTCAATAAAGCTGGGGGAGGGGAGGAATTGTACAACCTGAACATGAAGTAGTGAGGGCAGCTTCAAGCTGATCTGCTCCAAAGTTCAAATGTGACCCAAATAAAACAAAATCCTGCAGCTCACATCACTTCCCTCAGCTTAACAGCACCACCTTCTATTCTTTGGGCCAAACTCTGGAGCAAGGACAGCATCTGTTGCACCTCTGTCCCTATGCTGGCCTGCAGGGCTAGAAAGGATGAGTCTCTCCCACATCAGCCTTGCCCAGAAGCCATTCTAGTTGATGAGATGAGAAGGGAGAGGAACTGGCTTACCAATGAAGGAAACACAATGCCTGGTACAAGGTACAAGTGCCAGGATGTCTTCGAACCCAGGGATTGCCCCACTGAAGAGAGAATGAAAGGAGATGGA
>NW_005344467.1:0-578 GCF_000412655.1 Myotis brandtii | reverse complement strand
CTCTATCCACTGAGCCAAACCAGCTAGGGCATAATTTAGTAAATATTTGTTAATGGCCTATTCTTTACAAGTAACTGTTCTGGGTACTAGGAGGAAGGACAAGCAGAGATGCAAAGAAAAACAGTTATAGCTGCTGACTTTCAGTAGCTTCTAATTTATTGAAAAAGATGCTGTGCCACTCTGTGCTTTCTGCCCCAGGAGCACTCTCTATAAACAGTAGTATTCACAAATTAATCAATGACAAACAATTTAATTTTTTATTCATTTACTGATCAATTCAACATTTTTCACTGACTAATCTCCATGTATCAAACTCTGGGCTAGGTGATACGGACACTATCATGAGAAAGACTGACAAGTTCTCTTCTTGAAGGAGAGTCATGGAGCTCAAAGGAAAACTGGGATAACCTATGTTTCCTACTTAGTTTTATTATGCCAGTTATCAGTCATCTCCAACTCTTTCTCCTGTAGTCATAGTGCCATTTTGAAACATCAAATCTGATCATGTTACATTTACCCTGCTTCAAATTCTCCAATGGTCTCCCTCAGTATATAATTCAAACCCCTTGTTAATGCAA
>NW_005344466.1:0-1118 GCF_000412655.1 Myotis brandtii | reverse complement strand
GCCTTCCTTCTCCTGGCAATTGGCAATAGACCTGTAAGGTTTCCCTCTCTGATCTTCAGGAGAATTTTGTCCTTGTCAGGCCAGATTTTGAATGTTTGTCACCAAACACTTAATGTTTGTGAGGCAGGAGGAAGGGAGGCAGATCAGATCTCTCAGGGGGGCAAGAGTGCCTTAAAGCAAACAGCCAGGGATAAAGCTAATCCACCTTCCACAGGGGACAGAACGGGAAGGGAACAGCGCATCTCCGTGGGAGGGCAGAGGAGGAGGATGTGGTGGAAGCCATCAGGTGGGGAAAGATGGGGGAGATGGAAGACAGTGGGGGAGAAAGAACCTCTTAGAAGGTGCGAGGTGGAGAAAAGGGGCAGAACAGAGATTTAGACCAGCATTACTTTGGACTCTGTATTCTTTGATGTTTATTGAGAGTCGCCGAATCTCTCCAGGACAACACTCTAGGACTCATGTGTTGAGACCATTACAGATGGCAGCCACTAGAGGCAGTGGCTGGGGCCCACCAGTGGTCTTGTTCTGTGGGTCCCGATGTTGCAGGACAGGGCCTCTTGAGAAAAATGACATTCCCAGTAATCGCCCCGAGTGCTTCCCGTGTGTCCTCTGCCATCCTGTGGTCACTGAGCTTCTGTCTCCTTCCTTCCCCAGGTCGGTGGCCGGATTGGATAAGGAGGCGGACCTGGTGCACATGGAGGTGCGGACCACGGATGGATGTGAGTGCTGCCTCCACCAGGCTAGGCCCCGGCAGACCTGCCTGCAGCTCTCTCTCCTCCCCCGATTTGCATTTTAATGGCTTGGGAAGATGAAAAGCCCTGAGCTCCATTGCTGCCTTATCCATCCTTATTTCCCTGAGTGGGAGAGAGTCCTCTGGTCCCAGGGGAGACGTTTCATTGAAATAAACCCTCAGGAATGAATCTTTGGGGGACGTGAGTTCATGTGATGAATTTTGAGGCTCCTGTTAGTCATTTCTGACATCCCCAGTGCAATGCGAACAAGGATGTCCGTAGCTCATCATGGAATTTTTTTCATTCACTGGGGGAATTGCAGGGGTTGCCAGCTTTAAAAAACAAATTCTTCCTATACTCAGGCTTGCCCACAGAAGTAACTGGGCA
>NW_005344465.1:0-205 GCF_000412655.1 Myotis brandtii | reverse complement strand
TCTTGATGTTGTCATTGCTTTTTAGTGGTTACTCCAGGATTTAAGGTCCACATTGTTTTTTGTGTTTTTTGTTTGTTTGTTTGTTTTTGCATTAGGCAGTTAATTATCTCTTAAAGCAATACACTTAATTTTTAAAAAAGCATTTTGTATTTACCTATATATTTTTAATTTTTGTGCTTTTACTTCCTTTATGTAGATCCCAAAT
>NW_005344464.1:0-218 GCF_000412655.1 Myotis brandtii | reverse complement strand
GGCCTTTAGACTCATACTGGAACCATTGGTTCTTCTGCCTTTAGACTCATACTGGAATCACTGGTTCTTCTGGGTCTCCAGCTTACCAACTGCAGATCTTAGAACATCTTAACCTCCATAAATGTGTGTGCCAATCCTTTTTAATAAATCAACTTTCTCTCTCATAATACATACATATATGTATATATGTACAGTTTTTTCAAATATATTATGATGGC
>NW_005344463.1:0-636 GCF_000412655.1 Myotis brandtii | reverse complement strand
GAGAAAGAGAGAGAGAGAGAGAGAGAGAGAGAGACCTGGATGTGAGAGAGAAAGGTCAATCTGTAGCCTCCTGTATGCACCCTGACCTGGGATCAAAACTACAACTTAGGTAATTGCCCTGACTGGGGATTGAACCCATAACCTTTTGGTGCACAGGACTATTCTCCAGCTAACTCAGCCACCCAGCTGGGGCTAAAAGTCCCATTTTTAAGTATTCAACATTATGGCCACATGCCCATCTCTGAGTCCTTGTTTTGGGGGATATGTGGTTAATCCCTACTCTGTTCTAAATTTCATTTGACCTTGTGTAAATCATTTACATTCTGAGTTTATTAGAGTGAACAGAATTGGATTTTTAATTAGACAGATCTGTATTTTTGTCCCAAATTCTTGCTCTTGACATTTGAACATGTTTCTTAAACTCTTGGAACCCTAGGTTGCAATTCTAACATCTATTTATAAGGTCATTATGAGGTTCAAAGAAGCTAAGTTACATAATATACCAGAATAGTTCCAAACATATAATAGGTCCTGTGTAAAAGCAAGTTGCCTTTTTCCAACTGTCTTTCCTTATGGTGAAGATGGGAGAGATAAGGGAAAAGAACAGAAGTGGCCAGCATGCAGCCCCTGAACTGG
>NW_005344462.1:0-487 GCF_000412655.1 Myotis brandtii | reverse complement strand
TATCTTTATTGTTGAAAGTATTATAGATGCCTCCTGTCCCCTAACCCTCAGTGACCCCCCTACACTTTTTATTGTATGGATTAATGCATCCCAACTTTGAAGGGGAAGTCATATTGGATATTGCTTTTTCTGTATGTGAGGGCCAATCTGGCTGCACCATTGTTAGCTAGACTGTATTCAGTTATATCTGGTTAGGTGAAAAGACTTCTTTCCTTACATCACTAAGTAAATGAGTCTTTCCTAAATTTGCATGCACTGTTGATGAAGATGCTTGTACAAGATATTGAGTGCTTTCTTTGGTTAGGAGGAGTGTTGATGTTTGTATATATGTTCTCTTCCTTAAAATGGAATGTGGCCAAAATATTTTTTAACAAGCTGGGAATTAAGTAATTTTAATTTTAGAGAACGTTATCATCTCAAAGATGGAAAATATAGTAGATATAGCCAAAGATGGGAATAGGAACTACTGATTTTGATGTTAATTCCT
>NW_005344461.1:0-264 GCF_000412655.1 Myotis brandtii | reverse complement strand
CCCACAGAGGGAGGCCCAGGCCACCAGCTGGCGGGGCCATCAATTGGGAGGCTCTATGATGGCCCCAAAGAGGGAGGCCCAGGCCACCAACCAGTGGGCTTCGGTGGGTGGGTGGGGCCTCCCTCTGCGAGGGAAGCCCGGGTCCTGGCGGCTGGAAGGAAGCCTGGGTCCCGGGTATCAGAGGGAAGCCAGTACCAGCAGCTGGGAGAAGAAAGGCCCCCTCTTGTACGAAAGGCCTCTAGTTTGGAATACAAGAAAGCAAAA
>NW_005344460.1:0-296 GCF_000412655.1 Myotis brandtii | reverse complement strand
AGCCCGGCCTGCACCCTCTCGCAATCCAGGACCCCTTTCCGCCCCACGCTGTTGCCACTGCTTGCCATCTGTGCAGCGCTGGCCCCTCCCTCCCCTGCCACCGGTTGCTTCCCTCTGCGGGCAACAGGTGTTGGGTGCGATCGCTTGGCTGGCCTGGGCCTCCCTCTGTGGGGCGATTGTTGGCCGGCCCCACACACCCTCCACAGCGTCACTGGTCGGTGTTCTGGGCCTCCCTCTGTGTGGCGATTGATCGCAGGGTCCCCAGATCAATCGCCCCACAGAGGGAGGCCCCGCCC
>NW_005344459.1:0-508 GCF_000412655.1 Myotis brandtii | reverse complement strand
AAAAGACAACATTCTCCTGGCCAATGATCATGTGGAAAGGTGTTCAACGTCAGCATTCACCAAGGAAATACAAATAAAAGCATAACCGTGCCCTTATACTCCCCTCCCACTAGAGCGGCTACAATGAAGAGGACTGGAAAACCAAGTGTTGGTGAGGAAATGGAGCAACTGAAAGTGTAAATTGGTACGACCACTGCGGAAAATGGTTCTGGAGTATCTAAAACTCAGCAAACATATGAGCTAAAGCACATACACCCTATGACCTACCAACTCTGCTCCTGGATGTATAACTGAAATGCATACTATGATTACAAAAAAAAAAAGCATACAAAAGTGTTCTTTATAATAGCCCAACACTGGAAACAACCCAAATGTCTGTCAGCAGCTGTAACTTGGTTGCAGAGGTTGTAGTATGTTCATACATTTTCGTGGAATACTACATAGCAATGAAAAATGACCACTGCAATGAAATAAAAATTAAAAGACCAAAAAAAAAAAAAAATAACCA
>NW_005344458.1:0-627 GCF_000412655.1 Myotis brandtii | reverse complement strand
TATAAAGCAAGGTACAAGTTGGAACAAAGACTATTTCGAAAGCATTGATGATAGCCCCTTAGAATAGTATGATTACTGTGATTTTTCCCTTTTTTCCTCTCCCCTCCTCTTCTTTCTTCTTCCCATTTAGATTAAAAGAGAAAAAAGAAACAAAGAGACTTGAAAATGTATATAGGCTCCTTCCTCCAATAACTTGATAACTTTTTTAGCAGTCAATTAGAAATTTATCTTGCAAAAGAAACCAAAGTCTCTGTGGAATACTTTTGGCGTAAACCTTTCCTAAAATCTTGACACTCACTGAACCATTGACAAACCCTGGGTGGTGGTCTTCAAATTTTAATGTGCTTTAGAATCACCTTGAAAGGTTTGCTAAAATTGCAGAGCCCACCCTCATCCCACATCTTCTGGAACAGAATAATTGGAGCAAAGGCCTGGTAGTCTGTGTTTAGCTCCCTTCTCCTCCACGCCTACTCCATCATGGTGACTGGACGGAAGATCAGCTAGGTGTTGTGAAAAACTGCCCTAGAAGTTATCTCAAAATTGAAGACCATCAGTTATTAGTTGCTATGTAGATAACTAATCATGCCTCAGGGTGGTCTTTCAATAGTTTTCTAAATCTTGTACCAT
>NW_005344457.1:0-592 GCF_000412655.1 Myotis brandtii | reverse complement strand
ACCCTTTGCAACAGCATGGATAGACCTGGAGAACATTGTGCTAAATGAAATAAGACAGAGAAAGACAGGTACCATATGATTTCACTCAATGTAGAATCTAATAAACAAAATGAACCAACAAGGAAAATAGTGACAGAGTCATAGAGAGCAGGCTGACATCTATGGGGGGTTGGGTGGGGTTGCAGGGCTGGGTGAAGGGATTGACCAAAAAAGAAAAAAAAAAAGAGAGAGAAAAATCATGGGCACAGACAACAGTGTAGTGATTGCTGGGGGGAGGTGTAGAAGGGTATAGGGAGGATAAATGGTGATGGGAAGAGACTTGACTTGGGGTGTTGAACGCACAATGTAGTGTACAGATGATGGGTGGTAGAACTGTGCACCTGAAATCTGTGATATTTAGTTAACCAGTATCACCCCAATAAATTCAATAAAATTTAAATTGAAAACCAGAATATATGAAAATTAAGAACTTATGTCCATCATAATATACTAATGAGAGATCAAAAACTCATAGAATTAGAGAAAATATTTGCAGCAGACATCTCTGAAAAAAGGTTCATGCTGAAAAATGACTTTTGTCCAGACTATATAA
>NW_005344456.1:0-855 GCF_000412655.1 Myotis brandtii | reverse complement strand
GTCATGAATATTTTGGACTTTGGTTGAGAAAGAAAGATTGGAGAGAGGTTGACAGCTTGAGTGTGCCGTAGGGTTGAGGTTGACTCTTTGGCTTCATAGGTCAGAAAATGAGCAGTATGGATATGTGCATATTTGGAAGGTAATAATCTGGTAAAAAGGAGAGAGGATATAAAGCAAAATTGTTGAGAAAGGGATTGGCAATGCATTTTACTCATAATTGTAGGGATTAGACTTGGATGGGAAAAGAAATGCCTCTCAAATGAACGCACATAGAGGCAGTCAAATCAGGATGGCATTAATTTAACTCTGAATTGCATTGAAATGTTTATGGCATTGAGAGGAGTTTTTAGTTGCAGATAATTTTGATGAATTTGAAAGTGTTTATGAATTTGCAAACCTAATTTTTATGAGTGAGTCAGTCACTGCTGCTCAAGTAGACTACAGACAAGAATGATTAGCAAAAATGTGAATGCGTTTAATGTGAGCTATAATTCTAAATTGTACACTGTTAAGTTATGGGGAATTTTGAACACAAGTGAGGGACGAAATGGACTCAATGAACAAAACTCTATTTTGTAGGAACCTGAAGGTTCAGATGGTAGGTCACTCATTTGAACAGAATGAGCTAAACAAAATGAATTTGACCTAATGAAAAGACTAGGGTATTAGCTCTTAATAAAACATGATGACTTTCACTTGTCTTTGTCTATAGTCTTCTAAATCCATGCCTATATCTTAGCGAGAAAAGGACTGGAGGTGCAATTACAATGAACTCTGTGATCCCTGGATACCCAAGTAACACTTAGTGTGCTTTTCTAGTATCAGATGAACCATAACCAAAGATATGTGTTTATT
>NW_005344455.1:0-326 GCF_000412655.1 Myotis brandtii | reverse complement strand
ATGTTTTCCTTAATGCTAATGTAGTGGGGAAGGCTTATCAAGGCAAAATGTGTCACAACCATAAGACCTCTGTAATTCAAAGATCTTTTAAAAAGGTAACCCAATAGGGAAACATTAAAAAGCTAGAATCTGACAATTTATAGAAGGAATTTAAATGACTCATACATGAAAAACAAATTCATGAATAAACAAAAAAATCACATAAGTTAAGCTTTTATTTTTCATAGTGACACAAGTTAAAAGATTCAAACTGTTAATTTTGGGGCAAAGATGTACACAAATGGACATAGTAATTTAACATTGGTTGAGGTGTATGTAATTCAATG
>NW_005344454.1:0-212 GCF_000412655.1 Myotis brandtii | reverse complement strand
GGTTAATTACCATGTTTTTCTATTATTAGATAGGATGGGCTACTTACAGCTATTGAGGAACACAGTTGTTCTTTTATAAAGAAATCCTCCCTCTATCGGGCTCTATATCTCCAATGAGAGCATAAAATTTGCAAAACTCTGATATTGCTATTTTCAACATGTGACAGTTAAATAGCTAATCTCTATGTTTCTTTGACCTCATAACCTTTTAG
>NW_005344453.1:0-212 GCF_000412655.1 Myotis brandtii | reverse complement strand
ACATTGATGTGAGAGAGACACATTGATTGTTTGCCTCGTGCATGTGTCCTGACCAGGGCTGAGATCAAGCCTGCAACTGAGGTATGTGCCCTTAACCAGAATTGAACCAGGGACCCTTCAGTCTGCAGGCCGATGCTCTATGCACTGAACCAAACCGGCCAGGGCAGAGACATATTTTTTTAAAATTGTGCTCTTGTGGTACATAAAAAATA
>NW_005344452.1:0-589 GCF_000412655.1 Myotis brandtii | reverse complement strand
TGTAATAGACAAAAATATTGCATTTTCCCCACAGGGCACAATTTCTCAGATTAAAGGTCACATTGAGCGCTCATCACGATAAATGGAAAAGACCGAGGCATATCATCATGACATTTTAGAGCATTGGAGAGAAGCAAGGATACATAGTGCTGCTCCAATTCTGTCCCCTCCACCGGAGTTCGGCCTCCCGGGAAACGAGCTGAGTCGGACTGGCCAAGAGCTGACGGCAGGAGGCAGCCCTCGAGTGCAGGAAGAATCACATGGGGTCCTGGATGTTGGTGTACCCCTCCCTGGCACGCCAAGTCCAATCCATCTAAGCTTGCCTCACAGCTGCTTGCAGCTCTTGAAAAGACACTTGGCCACAAAGGAACTTTGAGCATAAGGCTCATCATGGCTTTGGCTTCCAGGGAGTTGGGAGCTTGTGGTGAGAAGCTGAGTTGGGCCTTCTTCCCAAATAAATGACCACCTTCGTATCCAGCTTTAGCATTAGTTCCCGACAGGGTTGGCTCCCCTGTCCTGCCAAACTAGGAAGAAGAGAGATGAAGAAAATGATGCTTGAGGAAAGCTAACCTGCTATTTCTGTCAAAAA
>NW_005344451.1:0-391 GCF_000412655.1 Myotis brandtii | reverse complement strand
CACACACATACACACGCACATGCACGCACACACGTGCGCACGCACACACATACACGTACACATGCACACACGCAAACATACGCACATACGCGCGCACATACACACACGCACACACATACACACCCATACACAATCGCTCTGTGAATGGGACACACCCCTCCTCAGGCTCCGCCCCTCCTGTTGGGCAGAGGGAGGTACTGGAGGGACAGGGACTCGGGAGCCAGGAGCTGGGCGCCCCCAGCCAGGAAAGGCTGGCTGCCATTCGGACCCCGCAGTTCCCAACCCCTCTCTGCAAGCTGGTTGCTCTGTTTCCTATGACACCTGCACTGGGAAAGCCTGCGCAGCGGCCCCCTCCCTGCCCCCTGAGGCCGGGAGGCTGGCGGGACTGGCA
>NW_005344450.1:0-409 GCF_000412655.1 Myotis brandtii | reverse complement strand
AAAAAAGATTTTCATTTAAAAGCCCATCCCTTTGTCACGTGGCAACATCTATCTGGGTTGTGGGTTTCATCCTTAATTGGGGCACATACAGAAGGCAATGGATCAATGTCTCTCTCTCACATTGATGTTCCTCTCTCTCTCAGCATGCCGTTGGGTGAGGATTAAAAAAGAAGTTTACCATTAGCAGTTTTTCATATGCCTCATAGTCTTCATGATTTTTTTACTGGCTTAAGAATATTTGTTGAACACAAAATTTAATGAACTGTCCCTAAGATTTAAACATTTAAGCTGTCAGTAATATTGTATGGGACATATTTAGTCAATAGTCTTTTCCTGACTCAAAGAATTCTAATTCTCAGGAGTTGCATATTGGGTCAAAGTGAAAAAAACAATTTTGATTTTTAATAGA
>NW_005344449.1:0-1120 GCF_000412655.1 Myotis brandtii | reverse complement strand
ACATGGTTTAAATTTTCTAAGGATTCAGAAATATGTTTTTCAACATACATATTAAAAATAGGATCATCTGTAGTCTCTTAGATAATTCATAATACCTCATAAATTGCTTTTTTAACATACATTCATTTAAAATGCTGTTTCTTTTCTCACATTACAACATCCAAGTAAATGAACAATTTTCACTTCTAAGTCTAAGAAGAGACTGAGATATAAATTGGTTCACAGGACAAAAAATAAAGACCACGAAAAGCGGAATGAATTATGGTTTTCACTGAAACAAGAATAATTGCAGAGATAGGCTTTACTAAGAGTTAAGGTTTCTTTTGCATTATGGTTTCCTGATAAGTTTCTGTAGAGAAGCTGTCAGCCCACTAGAATAATAGTTACATTTTAAAAAAGTGATAAATTATATAACTATAGTGTTTTATATAGTTTATAGGCTTGTTTATTATAACACTAAATCTATTAAAGCAAGATTTGCCAAGCAAATTGATTTAAAACAAGCCAAAAATTTTTTTAAAAACTCCCTAACAAATATTAAAATTTTCAAAAATACTCCTATAGTTATTTTGGGAAAAATCATCTCATGTGAACCTCTTATTATTTGTAAGTTAATACAATTTATTTACTTATCTACTCAACCATTCATTCAACAAATAGCTGCTGAGTTTTATTATATGTCAAGGAATAAGCTTTATTCTCTGGGAGATGAACATGAAAGTATTGAATATAAATATTATGGTTCCTATCAAAAAGATATTTATTCATGAGCAACTTTCTCAAATCTTTGAAGTTTTATTTTTTTAAATGTTTTTATTGGTTTCAGAGGAAGGGAAAAGGAGAAAGATAGACAGAAACATCAATGATGAGAGAGAATTATTGATTGGCTGCCTCCTGCATGCCCCCTATTGGGGATCAAGCCTGCAACCAGGGCATGTGCCCTGATCTGGAATCAAACCATGACCTCCTGGTTCATGGGTCAATGCTCAACCACTGAGCAATACAGGCTGAGTTTATTCTTCATTAAATGAGGATAATTTGAATCTCCTTCAGAGAAAGTCAATCACTCATTAAGTATATAACATGTGTCAATCAAAGTTATATATCTAGTCTGTTTTGA
>NW_005344448.1:0-837 GCF_000412655.1 Myotis brandtii | reverse complement strand
TCCGCCCACTCATTAGAGACCCAGGAGGACAGTGACCGTGATCGCTTAGCTTACTCCGAAGCCGAACCAAACGCGGAGCGTGGAGGCGCGGAGTCTTTTTCCAACGCATGCATCTGCTTCGGGGTTTGACGCGCCTGCGTTTCATAGGGACTGAAGATTTCTACCATGAAAAACTGTGACAGCACCAACGTCGCGGATCGATTGGGTGCTTTCTGGGGTCCATAATTAGGCAGTGAAGTAGTTTAATAAGCCAGAACTTTGGCTGGGGAAAAATCCGACACTTTATTGGTCTGGTATATACCGGAATGAGTGCTCCTTCTCGATGAGTTGGAGCTGAAACGTTACTGCACCCGATGCGTGCAGGGAACCCCGGGCCCAGGCTGGGAGCCTGGCCATGGGCTGGAAGAGAGAAGGTACTTACTGTCGCATTTCATCCCCTGGTGGATGAGCCCGTACAGCAGCGACCCGCAGTGGTCACAGAAGGTGGGGCTTCCATAGGTGTGGATTTTGAACTTGTGCTTGCTCCGGGGGTCCTGCAGGGAGAAGCAGCAAGGTTGCTCATTTCGGTCACAAAAGGTCACCTTTGTGGGCTAAAAGCCAAGGCCAGCACCCTTCCCCCGCCTCCCCATTCCCATGTCGAGGTTCCAAATGGAACCAGACTGGGATGAGGCCAAAAGAAGTCAATCTTAGTAAAGTGCTCAGATGGGCAAATCCATGAGGAACGGTGTACACCTCTGTTTCTCAAGGCTCTGATGATTTCTCTATATAAAAGCCTAAGCGATGGTTATGACTGAATGACCAGAACGACCGGTCAACCAGTCGCTATGACGTGCACTG
>NW_005344447.1:0-796 GCF_000412655.1 Myotis brandtii | reverse complement strand
TTTTGTGTATGGTGTGAGTTGGTGGTCTAGTTTCATAGCTTTGGACAAAAAGCACAAATGTAGGACTCTAGAGGGCCTGTACCTGCTCAATTCCTAAAATTTTCTGGTAGCTTAAAAAATAAAGAAATAACAAAAGAAAAAATATAAAATGCATGAACTATTTTAAATGTTTACATTTAATATCACCATGCAAGACAAAGAGTAATGGAATTTTGTTATCCACTAGATAATTAGAAGGTTTCTATTAAAGATAAAACTGAATGTCTAATTTGGAGGCCCCGTGAATGTGAGACCTGGGCCAAGTGGCTCACCTGTCCTGGAAACACAGAGATGCAAATTGCTTCAATTAAGCCTAGATTCTCAGTTAGAAACTTGCATTATTGGAAGATGCTAACCTTTGTAGAAATCAATTAATTTTGGGCAAGTAATTAAAGCAAACTTCAAGCAATTAGGTTGTTAAAGGGGGAGAGTAGTCTGCTTATAAAAATAAGAACCTGGAAACTACCACTGCTGATCTGGTGGAGCAGAAACATGTACTTCACATAGTAAAGGATCAATCAAACATGAAAGAAGGAGAATCCAAATCAAACAGAACAGAGCACCAACTTAGTGTCCTCAATAATTCCAGGTTGTAGCAAACCAGGATGTCGGTATCAGAACCCAAAGAAGAGTATCTATTACTTGTCTTACACTTTTATGCTAAAGTTATGTCATGTGGGCTCAATCACTATTTTTAATTTTTTTTCTGTTTTTTTTTTTTAATCTCTTCCCACCCCAGTGTAAAACTCCTTTTAAG
>NW_005344446.1:0-1945 GCF_000412655.1 Myotis brandtii | reverse complement strand
TCTCTGCATTGAAGCAGATTCCAGAGTGAACAGGGGCCAAAATATCAACATTGATCCTGAGAGATTACATTTTCACACTGAGGGCCACAGAGAACACTTTAAGGGCTTGGAGGAGGATGTGATCAATCAGCTGTGCATTTAGATCGGTGTGGAAAATTATTGGAGGGAACCAGCTGGAAGGCCATTGCAGTAATTCAGGCAAGAAATGATAACAGGCATGCCCCTGACCTAAGTAACAGTCAGAAGGGAGAATAGAGACAAGTAGATACATCAAGGAGACATTGAGAGTGTAGAATCCACTACTAGTTTGAGGGTTAATGAGAGGGAGGTTATTCCCAACTTTAATTTGGGTCACTGAAGAGATGATGGGACCACTCACAGAGAAGTGAAACATGGGAAGAATAGAAAACTTAACACAGGAAAATGATAAGACACATTTAGGGACTGGAAAGTCAATAGGAAATTCCAATAGAAATGGCTCCCCTTGGAGCTTTTTAAGTGGGAGCTATATACATATAGTCATCAACAGTGTCTAACAGCTACAGAAAACCATGGGGATATGCCCCCATGCCAGGGAATATTTTCGGAGAGTAACAAGACAAGGGCAAGAAGAAGCCTTGGTCTCCCAAGCCTTAGGTAGTGAAAATTGTGACAAGATCAGAAATGAGCCAGATTAGCAGGAGGAAAAGCAGAGTGATGAGTGGCGTCGGTGTCCTGAAAATCAAAGGCAAAGAAAGAGCATGAGGTGGAGGTCATCAGTTGAATGGGAGTCTAAGGTGGGAAAGCCTCTTCATGTGGCACCCAAGAGTTTTCAGGAACCTTGGCCAAAGAAGTGTCCTTGGAGGCCAGAGAGCCCCTGAATGAGGGGTAGTTGCCACAGAAGATAAGAGGAGGAGACGTCAAGTGAAGACAATGCCTCCAAGAAGCCCAGACATAGAAGCTCTGAAAAAATATGAAGATGGAGAAGGAGTCAAAAGATGGCTTTGATTATTGTTTGATGACAGAAATGTTTAAAGAACGAACAGAAAGAGAAATATCAGAGAATCAAAAGAAAGTGAGAGAAACTGAGGAAGTGAGGAGGAGGCAGATGGAGGTGGGAAATGGAGCACTGGATTGCTGGTAAATCAGAGCAAAACCCTGCTGAGGAGTCAGGGTTTTCCTTTATTTTATTTTACCTTTTCATTTAGGAAAGCATTCAGTAGAAAGCTCCATATGTGACACTTATTTTACTCACACAGCGGCCCACTTTTCCTCTTAATAAGAATGTATTGAAGGTCTATTTCACCCAGATACTGTGCTATGTGCTCAGAGGACAATGGTATATCAAACAAGGTGCCTGCCAACAAGGAACCCACTGCTTTAGGGGTAGGATGAAGACAGAGGTGCACACATACATTTCTAAACCCAATGACAGAGTGATAATCTTAGCATTGATTTATAGCTTGCAATGAGTACAGAAAAGCCCTATGTATCTTTCTATCTCTTAGACATGAAAGAGCCCTATGTAGCTTTCTATCTCTTAAAGCCAATATTAAATTAGTCCACCCCTTCTCATATAATTGCAAGCCACAAGCTTATAAATGTTGACCACTTGAGATGGCTAGATTAGTTATTAATCTAGCCAGGGAACTGGAATTAATTAACTTTAGCAGTGAATTGCATTTTGACCTTGGTCTAATCAGGCCAATTTTCCACTTTGGAGAACATGATTGATTATCTAGTTCATTTAGAAAAAGAACCCTAACGGAACAAAACATACAAACACCGTAAGTTTTACCTTAATTACTAGGATTACAGTGCAATTCTTGATACAGTGTGTTTTTCCTCTGATAAGAAAATACACAATTAAACAAAAATGACTCTTTAGAACTATAAATGGTTAAGGAAAGAGATAAATGAAAAGTTCAGGCAAATTTATCAGGGAAGGGGAGATTTATTTTACTGT
>NW_005344445.1:0-808 GCF_000412655.1 Myotis brandtii | reverse complement strand
AAAAATATTTTTATTTTTCTGCCAAAAACAACAACAAACAAACAAACAAACAAACAACTCAGAGTTGCTTTATGCTTATTAGCAGCAAATTTCTTTTTCTTGGATTTCTGTACATATCTTATTTAAATTACATTTTAAGATTATTTATTATTATTATTATGGTGGTTTCATTGTGCATTTATCATGTTGTAAGCTGCCTCCACTTATTTTGAAAGGTCTACTCCTGTCATGCTCCTCTTCACATGTAACAAGAATTCATCCCTAGGAATGGAATGCACCTCCATGCCTATGCATATACTGTTTTCTCTGCCTAAAGTCTACTTTTCTTTATGGCAGAACTGGTGAAATCCTTCTGATTCTATGAGGTTCAAATTCATTATTAGTTCCTCTGAGTCCAACAACAATTTGTATATTACTTCCACAGAAGTTGTTATATTAAATTGTAATGATTTTTTACTCTTTCACCAGGCTGTGAGTTTCTTGGTGACTATAGTTACCTTATTCATTTTCTCAGCATCACTGCATACTGCCACAGAGTGGATGCTCAATAAATATTTAAATAGTTAATGTTAAAATATGAGACAAATATGTAAAACTAATGAACTCAATCAGTAACTCGAACCATTGCATTCAACATGTATTTCAGAAATTTCTGTGCAATTTTTTTGAAATTGCAAATAGTTATCAAAACCATGTTGCCTTTTTAAAAAATCTTGTTTCTATTTATGCGGTTTGATAGCCACTTTCTGTCCCATTTATATTAGTCTATTTGCCAAATCTACACTAATAAAAGAGAAACATGCAAATT
>NW_005344444.1:0-295 GCF_000412655.1 Myotis brandtii | reverse complement strand
AGTAGACAGTAAACTAAAAACGCACACAAAGGAGCTGGGAAGATTGGGAATGCAAAATGCAGGGGGACATTTTTTTAAGTTCCCTGAGAACTGTCCAGATGGGGACTTCCAACGAACATTTGAATATATAACTATGAATAAGGAGAATGTGCTGTGATAGGAGTCAATATATCAGAGCGGGAAGCACTGGTTAAGAGAATCTCAAATGCTGCTAATGCGAAAACTGAGAAGGTCACTGAAAGGTTTACACTTGACTGGAGTCATTTTTGATTCATGCAAAAATAATTTAAGTCAA
>NW_005344443.1:0-293 GCF_000412655.1 Myotis brandtii | reverse complement strand
TGGCTCGTGAGCCGCAGTTTGCTGACCACTGTCCTAGTCCATGCAAACAGGGATGGAATTAAGGTGACACAAATAAGGTTCCTAGGACTCAAGTTAAGAAGGGATTCACTCTTAGAGCCATGCAAGAGCCCAACGCTGAGAGTGTGTGCCTTCTTAAATTGTGCACTTTAGGTGACATAGTCACTGTATTCCAGCCCTAAATGAGAGAGCTGTTCATAGGTGCAATTTAAAGCCATGCCTTATTGTTCACCAACGGGCTCAGCTTTTGCGATAGTCTGAGGATCATGGAGATG
>NW_005344442.1:0-250 GCF_000412655.1 Myotis brandtii | reverse complement strand
ATGTACTTGTTCTACTCTTTTACTTTTCAACTTTTCTATGACCTCTATCTTTTTAAAAGCATTCATTTATTTTATTTGTTTTTTTATCTAGAAGGGGAAAAAAAAACATTGATTTTTTTCCAGGAGTTTAGTTCTTTACTTTATTAATTTTGAGTGCTGATACATTTATTTTTATGTTTCTTGGCTTATTTTCCACCTAGTTATTCTGGGTTTTTTTTTGGTTTATGTGTGTGTTTGCCTTTTCTCTAAG
>NW_005344441.1:0-265 GCF_000412655.1 Myotis brandtii | reverse complement strand
ATTATATGTGTCTAAAAAAATAGATCTTATCTCTCTTTAAAAAAATTTTTAGAGACAGAGGAAGGGAGAGGAAGAGAGAGAAACTTCAATCGGCTGCCTCCCGTACACCCCCTGACGAGGAATCAAACCCTTGACCTATGTGCCCTGGCCGACAATCGAACCTGGGAACCTTTGATGCATGGAACAACAATCCAACCAACTGAGCCACACTGGCCAGGACTCCTATCTTTTGCAAAAACTAGGCGCCCATTCATATTTTGACAAT
>NW_005344440.1:0-285 GCF_000412655.1 Myotis brandtii | reverse complement strand
GAACCTGCAGTGGTTAGGAAAGAAATTATTCAAAATTATTCAAAAAGTCAGGGTGATCACTAGTAAGCCAGTTATATTTTATTCAGTGATATGTACCTGGTGATACGATAGGCTTCTCAGAGCCTTTTTACTATATAAAGCATGTGCATACTAAAACAGTCAGAGAACCAGTGAGGCGAGAATTCAGGTGAGGCCTGACACCCTAAGTCACCTGCAGAGCACTGCAGAAAGGGGTTTTTCCTTTGCCAATGTTGGTCCAGAATTTAGCATCCTCTGTGAGCCATT
>NW_005344439.1:0-378 GCF_000412655.1 Myotis brandtii | reverse complement strand
CAGAGGCTGCTTTACAAAGACCTTCCTCCTCACCCCCTGCTCAGTCCAAGACCCTCTCACTTTATCACCTCATCCCAGCACCTCTGTGTTCCCTCCTGAGCCCCAGGGGTGAAGTAGGAGGAGGGACATGGACCCTGGTGAGGACTCACCTGACTGTACATGGGTCCTCTGGTCCAGACTCAGCCCTGGAAGAGAGTCCCTGTGAGAGATTTGCACCCAGATGTCTCAGCTGGTTCCCTTCCCATCAGGTCCTCGTCCACTTGAACTGCTTGAGCCTGACGTTCCCAATGAACAAGGGGGTGTAGCCACTCTGTCCCTCCTCCAGCTCTCCCTCCTGCCTTCCCTCCCCGTGTCCACAACTGACCGAGGCAGAGAAGG
>NW_005344438.1:0-336 GCF_000412655.1 Myotis brandtii | reverse complement strand
AGACCCAGACCTGGCCAACCCCACCCCCGTCAAGCCCTGCAGAACAGGGGCACAGCCTCAGGTCCCCCATCAAGCTCTGCCGGGCGGGGGTCATGGCCTCAGGTCCCATGGCCCGGTCTCAGGTCCCCCAGCCCCAGCGCTGGGACAGGGGGCACGGCTTCAGGTCCCCCGGCCCCCGCACGAGGGTGCAAGGGTGTGATGACCATTTGCATATTAGCTCATAGGATTAGTTGAGTATCTACTGTTTTCATGATGCTACACCAATGTTAGGAATACAAGATAAAACAAAATTTAAAAAATAGCCCAGTCGGTGTGGCTCAGTGGTTGAGCATCAAC
>NW_005344437.1:0-221 GCF_000412655.1 Myotis brandtii | reverse complement strand
TGTGTGTATGTGTGTGCGCATGTCTGTGAGTGTGTGCGTGTCTATGTGCGCGTGTCTGTGAGTGTGTGCATGTCTGTGTGTGCGTGTCTGTGAGTGTGTGCATGTGTGTGTGCATGTCTGTTGTGTGCATGTGTGTGTGTGTGTCTGTTGTGTGCCTGTGTGTGTGCAAGTTTGAGGAACACCATCCCCATCCCTGGATGAGACCCTAATGGTCACCATTA
>NW_005344436.1:0-665 GCF_000412655.1 Myotis brandtii | reverse complement strand
ACCTCGTTTTGCAGACAAGAAAACAGAGACACAAAACATTGAATATTCATTGAGTTCATGTTTTGTTTCAGCAGCAAGGCGACTGTTGAAAGGCAGGGGCAGCCTCTGCGAAGAGCCCTTTCATCACCAGATTTGAAAATGACTCCAAGTCCATGGAACTCCTGGCTGTCACTTATTTTAAAACGATATGCCCGGTCTGAACAGTGCAGGACGGGGCCTAAATTCACTCCCACTTGGCTAGTGACGGAAGGGCCCTAACCAGGGCCCTCAGCGATGGTTAGTGTTGGAAGAACCCCATGGCGAATGCACCCCCATGTGGCTCCGTGCGCCTTTCACAGCACCGTTCTCTACTTGTGCGTCGGGGAGAGTTGGAAACATGTTCTCACGTAAAAGCTGGTGTGCGTGCCACACCCCCAGCCACGCCAGGCGACTCAGCAGGAGAGCGACCGCCCGGTCCAATGGGCTCGGGCTGCTCAGGCCATGCACACGACACGGTGCAGTACGGCACACACAGCTCACCAGGTATCTGGTTCCCCATGAATTTGAAGACGGTGCGCATGCATGTCCCACAGGAAATGTTACTTCATTTTGTTTTACTTTCACGGAACCGACACGGTCTGGGTGACCTGATGGACAGGAAGGAGCTCCCTTCTCTCAGTGGATAG
>NW_005344435.1:0-930 GCF_000412655.1 Myotis brandtii | reverse complement strand
AAAAAAAATCTAATTTCCACTAGTGTGATTCCTTGAAAAACATACAAATTTCCCATGATACTTTAAATAAGTATCAAGCTAAGACTAAAGTCTACAGCCTTCTCATTTCTATGACAGTTATGGTTTGTGGACATAAGAAAGATGGAAAATTTTCTCTTGCCTTGTTCTCACTCATGGAGTAAATGGAAAAACTAAAATTATCATCTCATGGGTTCTTCTTTCCTCTTCCCCATGACTAGGAGAGGTAAGTTGTCAGCTCTACTATCTGAGAAGTCCTTCTAGCTAAAGGAGGCTCCCATTTAAGATGCCCCCTGGATAATGACAGTCCTTGAGAGCAGTGAGGAATGTTTCATCAATTCCCAGACATTATTAACTGAGACCAAGACTTACTCCCAGTGACCAGGCAAATTCATCCCCAAAAGAAGATAGCAACAGGTGGTGCAACATGCTTCATTTGGATGCCCACAACTGCTGCCAGATGGGGATTTTCTCTTATTACATGAAGCACACTGTCCATGGATTGACCTAACGATTTGTAGAACAATAGATACTGCACTAACTAATATTAAATTGTTGTGAATGAATTGTTAATGATTTTCCAAAGGAAAAGAGTAGAAACATCAAAATAATAAAATACAGATTGAAGAATTAATGAAAACTAATATGATGTCACATTCTTACTGTTGTTATTCTATGAGTTGCACCAAAAATTTTGGAGGCACTCTGTCCTCATAGCATTGTATATGTTTTCTTTTAGTATTATATTTTTTACACTATAGCATAATTGCCTTTTTATTTGTCTTTTCTACTGACCATAAGCTCATTGAGGGCATGGGAAGTATATTTTATTACTGTATTTCAGTGCCTATTCAATTTTAGTACACAGTGAGTACTCATAAAGACCCACCCCTCCCAGCATGCATGATTCTG
>NW_005344434.1:0-985 GCF_000412655.1 Myotis brandtii | reverse complement strand
ATCGCTGGCCAGGCCTAGGGATCCTACCCGTACATGATTTTCGTGCACCAGGCCTCTAGTTGTAAATAAGATGTTACATGAACCAAATAGTATAGAGCTTTTTTTAATGAACTAATCTCTCAAATACAGTATTTATTCAGGCAGAAATGATGTAAAACCAGAACTTCCGGAAACTTTTACACTGTTTGTGTTAACTCTGCAGAGGATTATAGGAAACTGAACTAGCTCCCAGGATAAGCATCCTGTTCGGGACTCATACCTCTTTAAGAGGATATACCTGCCATTCCAAATGACTAACTGTGAGAGCATCAAAAAGCACCACGATCGATTGAATGGGTGTTGTTGTTTTTTTAAATCCTCCTCTAAAACGTGAAGACAAGCACTGGTAAGCACACGAGACCGAGAGTCACTGTGAATACCCAGGTGGGTAGTAGTGAGTCCCAGCAAAACTCAGAGACATGGCATCTGTGTCGTTCTCACACTGTCGGAGCATGAGACATTCGCCGTGTGCTTTAGCATGATCATCACTATGACATAAACAAAATCAGCACCGTCGCCTTGCTGTTCTGACTGGTTTCTGAAATTTCACTGAATACCTCATAAGTCAGGGAGCCGTGTTTGGTACCAGAAGATGGGACCCGGAGTTACAGAGTAAGAGCCAGAGCAGAGGCCAGGCTGAGGCTGGGTGGGGTGAGGGCCATCCTCCCGCTTTGGTGTGTCCAGGAATTCTCAGCAGAACTGTGAGTAGTGCTGCCATTTGGTCCCTCCCCCAGAGGGTGTGATTGGGTAGAGGCTTGGAGTAGAGCCAGTAACTCAGGTGTTGGAATCAGCTATCAAGACGAGAGCAGGTGACAACTGGGAACCACTGAGCAGCACCTGAGATGACGATCGATCACTGTTATTACTGAGGTACCTATGTATCTGGGTGTGACTGGATGGGGAAAGAGACTCCAGAAAAGGCGTCCTTAACAGCCAGCACGAACAG
>NW_005344433.1:0-509 GCF_000412655.1 Myotis brandtii | reverse complement strand
TAAAAGATATATCTGACCCCATATGAAAATACCCATTATTTTCATATCTGCCTCGAACCATTATGTGCAATCAATGCATCACAGTACCAGCTGAAGGGGCTTTTTATTTATTTATTTTACCTTTTGGCCCTCATTATAATTTTTGTCATGAAAGAGCATGAACGGGTATAGCTTACAGTGGTGAGAATGGCTGCAGGAAGAAGAGGGAAAGGTTAGATCCTGAGAAACATCCCCAGATACCTGTCCCCTCATCATGGGCCTCTCAGTCTGGGTGAGGCTTAAATGGGAGGAAGGGGGAGTCTTTAAGTAGATGTAATGTGAGGGTGTAGTGCACAGTGTAAGATCATAAGTTAATACAATTCAAAGGTCCAAAAGTTGTAGAAAAGCATTGGGACCTGCCTTCAATGCTATCAAGCACTGGGAAAGGAAACCCAACAAGTGCTTGACATTCAAGATGGGAGAATAAATACTGTCAACAAACCAAGTCCACTAAGAAGTCATAGTAAAAA
>NW_005344432.1:0-311 GCF_000412655.1 Myotis brandtii | reverse complement strand
GTCTGGGGCGAGCCGTGGGACCCAGAGTCAAGTCCCCACCCACCAACACACACCTTGAAATCACATGAGACCCAGACCCAGCCGGCCCCACTCACATTGGGTGAGATCCAGACGTGGTCGGCCACACTCCCATCAAGCCCTGCTGGGCGGGGGGGCACAGCCTCAGGTCCCCTGTCAAGCCCTGCTGGGTGGGGATGGGGTGCAGCCTCAGGTCCTCCGGCCTGGCACCGGGGCAGGGGCCATGGCCTGAGGTTCCCCGTCAAGCCCTGCTGGTCAGGGGGCGCAGCCTGAGGTCCCCCAGCCTGGGCCAG
>NW_005344431.1:0-438 GCF_000412655.1 Myotis brandtii | reverse complement strand
TAAATACCAAAGTAGATTACAAAATTTATTTTTATGTATTTTTATTGATTTTAGAGAAAGAGTAAGGGATACAGAGATGGAAACATCAATGAGAAACATTAATTGGCTGCTTCCTGCACACGCCCCACTGGGGATCCAGTGGAAACCTGAGCATGTGCCCTGATCAGGAATTGAACCTGTGGTTCATGGGTCAATACTCTACCACTGAAGCACAATGTTCAGGCAGATTACAAAATTTAAAATAAAGTTTCAATGTCAGAAAGGCTTTTAGTAATTTTCATATCACCAGAAAGAAAAAAGAACATGGTTATTTTAGTCATCTAGATAAAATACTGCATTGCTCAATTGTCCAGTTACTCAGAGACATTAGTAAGTTCAGTTCCTCATCACCATTACTACTGTTAATAATCAGAATCACAACTGAATATGAGCTGTGTG
>NW_005344430.1:0-223 GCF_000412655.1 Myotis brandtii | reverse complement strand
GACTAAGAGAAGTGTGGCCCAAAGATGAGAATGACCTGCCTATGTAGAGGTCTTTCATCACCACTTACTGCTTCAAAAAATATAAAGGCTAACGAACAACAAACAAACCCCCCCAAACCCCAAACACTTCTTCCCTTTGTGTGGGACAGCTCTGTCTTGGCCTCATGAGAGCCCTTCACTCTGAAAACAAAAGCAAATCACTGCTTCTGCCTCAGTTTTAGGA
>NW_005344429.1:0-208 GCF_000412655.1 Myotis brandtii | reverse complement strand
TGCTTCGAGCCTCCACAGCCAGACAGTGGCTTAGGCCCATTCCCCATGGAGAGTGGACCTAAGCTGTCAGTAGGACATCCCCTGAGGGCTCCAGACTGTGAGATAGGGCAGACTGAGCTGAGGGACCCCCACCCCCCAGTGCACGAATTTTATGCACTGATGATAAATACTATACACCAGCAGTTCTCAACCTGTGGGTCGCGACCCC
>NW_005344428.1:0-277 GCF_000412655.1 Myotis brandtii | reverse complement strand
TTGACTTTATGACTTGCTTTAGCCATGAATCATTTCCCAGCAGGTCATTTGGCATGTGCTTCCCCACCCCCCTTTCGAGCAACCCCGCAGTTGTTCTAGATAAAGGCTGTTTCCTCATTCTATGCCCCAGAATGAAGCCGAGATGGGCAAAGGCTCGGCCGCCTGGCAGAGGACATGTGTATTGTGAGCAAGAAGTCACTTGTTGTTTTCACTGCTGAGAGGTGGGAGGTGTGTGTTCGTGAAGCACCAATCCTGACTGATCCATTTCCTGGCAACA
>NW_005344427.1:0-214 GCF_000412655.1 Myotis brandtii | reverse complement strand
TTCACTGAAGTTACACCAAAGCCAACAGAAAATCCCCAATTCACTGGGAATTGTTAAAGCCTCCAAGAGCAACCTGGGCCAAAACGAGCACAGTCAGCATTGCAGTGTGGAGGAGAGGGTGCTAGTTGGTTCATCACTGCTGCCCCTCCTCCGGACAGCTGTTTCAAAGCCCCGAGTGGGCCCTAGCTGGTGTGGCTCAGTGGATAGAGCGTTG
>NW_005344426.1:0-200 GCF_000412655.1 Myotis brandtii | reverse complement strand
TTAAAAAACGCCAAGCAATTAGGCCTCAATTGTAAATTTAAACCGTATTATCCACATTTAAAAGCTTTATACACAAAATCTGAGATTCATAACCAGCAATTCTTAATGTTTGTAAGTACTTTCTTCAGCAAAACACCACTAAAGTTTCCATAATTGTAAATAGTACCAGCATTCTCGTCATTTCCCAGTTTTCTACCTCT
>NW_005344425.1:0-201 GCF_000412655.1 Myotis brandtii | reverse complement strand
TTTTATAGTTCTGCTTAAGTAGAATTTATTACATATTTATATGTAATTCCAGTGGATTCATGGTTTCTGTTTAGGGATTTCCTAATATATTCTGATAGGTGACCTCAGTCATTTTTTATGTTGTTATCAGCCTGGAGACTATTGAAAAAAGCATGGGATTTGGATGGAGTCAAAGAGGTGAAGGTCGATTCCCTGATTTTA
>NW_005344424.1:0-218 GCF_000412655.1 Myotis brandtii | reverse complement strand
AGTGTTGAGGCATGAAGGAAGAATTCCCCTTGATTCCAGGTAAGGGCACGCCTATGAGGTGATTGATTTTTTGTCTGTCACATGGATGTTTCTCTTTCTCTCAGTCTCCCTGTCCGTCTCCCTGTGAGTCTCAGATCCATCACAAATTCAAAGTAAAACTAGAAAGTGTCGATTGTCCTCATAGTCTCCCCCCAAAAGGTATCCGATTTTAGTGCAAC
>NW_005344423.1:0-763 GCF_000412655.1 Myotis brandtii | reverse complement strand
GCCCTTGACCGGAATCGAACCCGGGACCCTTTGATCCCCAGGCCAACACCCTATCCACTGAGCCACACCGGCTGGGCCACCTGCCCTTCTTATCAATACACCAGCCGCTGGATTCAGGGCACTTTCTGCCCCAGGGTGCCCTCATCTTACCTACTGCCCTCCACGAGACCCCTACTCCCAACCAGGCCACGGTCTGCGGCTCCAGGCGGCACGTGGACGGCACCACTCACCCCACACGCTGGGGAAGGGCCACGGTGTCTGTCCCCGGGTCGGAAGCTGGCTCGTCTGGACTTGACCTGGGCCTTGGCCGCGTCGGGGAGGCAGCCCTGGGAGGTGCTGAGGTCCAGCGTGGAGGACGGCAGGCCGCTCTGCTGTCCGGCCACGTGACGACGTGTGTAAGGTACACCTTACCGGGAAGTCACAGCGACTGGGGGGACTTGTTCTCAGAGCAAAGCCCAATCCGGCCAGCACGCTGGTCACCGGAGAGGGACACGATGGAGGCAACCTGGTCCCAGGCCGCGTGGACCCGCGGCCTAAGCTTGGACGAGAAGCTGGCTCCTGGAGGCTGGCTGTGGAACGAGGCCTAGGAATACATTCTCACTCTCCCCGAGGGCTTATAAAACGCCAGGCTCCCCGTCCAGATCGCTCTGGCGTCTTCTGAGCAGGGAACGCGTTAAGTGACCGCTGGGCCCTGCGGGCGAGCATGGTCACCCGTGAGGACACAGCTCACCTGTGAGGACACAGCTCACCCGTGTGACACAGC
>NW_005344422.1:0-207 GCF_000412655.1 Myotis brandtii | reverse complement strand
TTGGGTGAGACCTGGCTTGAGTAATCTGAGATGCACTGGCCAATGGTGTCATGGAGTCAGCTGGCACAAGCTCACCAGAGTTGGTGATTCAGAGCTCCTCCCACCTTCATTTTTAGTGACATCTCGTGGGTAATTTGAACCCAGCCAAATGACAACACTGTTTACATCACAGAAATTATAAAACACTATAAATCATGTTTTTCCCCT
>NW_005344421.1:0-709 GCF_000412655.1 Myotis brandtii | reverse complement strand
AGGAGTTATATAAGTGGAAAGAAACTGGACAAGGAATATAGGGTATGCAGTATTTAGAAAATATTTTTAAAACATATAATTGTACTGGGTTTACACAAGGATTCATTATGGGAATGTGCTAAGAGAGACCATATTTTCAAAATAATCAAATAAGATATAATCAGCTAATATTAATAATTACTTTGTGGTTGTTGTTGTTAATCCTCACCCAAGGATATTTTTCCATTGATTTTTAGAGAGAGTGGAAGGGAGAGGAGAGACAGGGAGAAACATGGATGTGAGAGAGACATATCAACTATTGCCTTCCGCATGTGCTCCAACCAGGGCCTGGGATCGAATCTGCAACTGAGATGTGTTCCCTTGACCGGAATCGAACCTGGGACCCTTCAGTCTGAGGGCTGACACTCAATCCCCTGAGCCAAACCTGCCAGGGCTTAATAATTGCTTTTTGATAATTCTCATCAGGCAGTGCCTTTCAAACATGACTATTGAATCAGAATCACCTTAAAAAAAAACAAGCAACCTCTCTGGGTACCCAGCCAACATCTGTGAGGCAGGGCTCAGGGTGGGCTTTTCAGCAAGCTTCCCACAGTGGGAAGCTCCTCTTCTGTCGATATAGATTCTCTTTGGTTCTTCATGGTCCGAATTGTGCCTGCACTCTGTCTGGGCTGTGTATGTATCCTGCCTCTGGGTGCTTTTCCATTGTGGA
>NW_005344420.1:0-341 GCF_000412655.1 Myotis brandtii | reverse complement strand
GGTGTGGCCCGAGCAGCCCCTGACCCCTGGGCAGCATCGCCGCTTGTTGCTCGGCCTGCTGGGGGACCATGAGGTCAGGAAAACGTCTCAGGACTCTGAAGCCACACGAAGTCGAGACGAGCAAGTCTTGACTACAAACATAATTTTTTTCTTATTGTTTAATCGTGATAAAATGCACATAACAGAAACATTCGCATCATGACCATTTCTAAGTGTGCGGTTCAGTAACGTGAGGTACACTGTTGTGCATCGATCTTCAGCATCCTCTCCACCTTCAGAAGCTGAAACTCTATACCAATTTTATTTTATTACTAGAGTCCCAGTGCACAAAAATTTGTGCA
>NW_005344419.1:0-212 GCF_000412655.1 Myotis brandtii | reverse complement strand
GATAGAAACATCAGTACATTTAAAAGTCTTCTCTTGAATCTAAAGAGAGAGAGAAAGAGAGAAGGAAAGAGAGAGAAACATCAATGTGAGAGAGAAACAAAAAGATCATGAGTTTGATTCCTGGTGGGAACACATACCCAGGTTGTGGGCTCAATCTCTGTTCGGGGCACACAAAGGAGGCAACCAATCAAATGTTTCTCTCTCACATTGAT
>NW_005344418.1:0-225 GCF_000412655.1 Myotis brandtii | reverse complement strand
GTAAGAGTTCTTTCTTTTTTATAGCAGCACTAGAGGCTCGCTGCATGACATTTGTGCATTGGGTGGGGTCCCTCAGCCTGGCCTGCACCCTCTCACAGTCCGGGAGACCCTTGGGGGATATCCAACTGCCAGCTTAGGCCCTCTCTCCGAACATACCCCAAGGGGTCCTTAGCACTGCTTCAGAGGCGGGAGAGGCCCCCGCCACCACCGCTGCACTCGCCAGCC
>NW_005344417.1:0-550 GCF_000412655.1 Myotis brandtii | reverse complement strand
TCCTACTTTGATTTTTTAATATATATTTCCATAATTACTTTATCGTATGATTTAATTTTGTAGGAAACTTACATTTTTAGACAAAATTAAACACAAAAGTTTAATTTTAAAAAGAAAACATTATTAAGTTACACCCCATTAACTTGGATTTACCAGTTGAGAAGAAATCTGATACATTAGGCTAAATTTTCTATGTGCTGTTTATAAACACATTAATGGCATAAACAAAGGCAACAGTGAATAAACTATTTTTAGGGGCATGGACAAAACTTTAATGTTGAAAAACAAGGTGCTAATTACAAATATTTCTGAGAATCTGATCATTAAGCATATTTGAGGTTACAAAAGTTCTTTTCTATCCTCCTCCTGTTATAATATTCTTAAATTCAAGTAGGAATTTAGCAAATACAGGCAAAATGTGTAGGGGGAAAAAAAGCTTTATGTCTTTAAAAAATCACCAGCAACTCAGTATTTTTATGCTTCTGCCATAGTGACATTGACCCTCTCCTAGGCAAAGTCAGGCATTGTGCTGTTTTCCAATTGCAAGAAA
>NW_005344416.1:0-495 GCF_000412655.1 Myotis brandtii | reverse complement strand
GCAGTGCTCTGCCTGGTCCAGACGATCCACATGCAGGAGGGTGAGTCCGCCTTTTTACATGGAGTTTTTCATGCAAGTTTCATTTTCAGGCAAAATATTGATTTTCCTTAGAGTCCTCTCCAGGTGTGTTTTCAGCTAGAATGAGCCCCCAGCCTCTCTCTTTGTCTGGATCTGTCTGTTCTCATGCCCTCTGGCTAAGTTACTTTCAAAAACCCACCCTTTCTTTCACTTTCACAAACACCATGTTCTCTCTCTACCATGACTGCCTTCCAGGCTGAGGGCTCCTGTGCTGGGCTTGGCTCACTCCCACCTGACCCTCTGGTCTCAGCTCAGGGCCTCCCCCCTCTGCCTCTGATGAGAGGTGAGCTCTGCACCCCTCGCCCAGAACCTCCCACACTCACCCTTGAGCTTCCCACACTCACCCTGAGCCTCCTACACTCAGCCCTGAGGCTCTCACTCTCACCTCTGAGCCTCCCACACTCAGCCCTAAGCCTC
>NW_005344415.1:0-214 GCF_000412655.1 Myotis brandtii | reverse complement strand
GTAGTGACTTAATTATAGGTTATCAAGAATGTACACGGAGCTTGGTGGCATGGATTCCGATTGCTAGCCCCCCAGATATCAGGGTTACATTGGAATTATCCCCTTTTAGCCTTCTCAACCAGAGCTTTTGCCCACGGGGCCAATAACTGTTGATTGATCAAAACCGTGGTGGTGGTACCACTAATGGCTGAGGCCTTTACTTCCTTAAGCTTTG
>NW_005344414.1:0-2568 GCF_000412655.1 Myotis brandtii | reverse complement strand
TTGTGTTCAAAGTCCATGGCTTTATTGTTGATTTCTCTGATGGGTATAAGATTGAGAGGAGAAAAATAATAAACCTTTGTTGTTGACGTGTTGTTTTATCATCCCCTCCCTATCACGGAGGCAGGACCTTTATGTTGCCCATCATTCTATCTGCAGCACCTAAACTAGCCCTAAAATAATTGAGGCAGTAGATGTTCAGTGGTCTAATTTATCACATGATGAGCTATGGGCATGTACTTTCTGAATGAGGGATGGTGCCAACTGTTGGCATAGCTGTAAATACATAGTAAAGAGCTCTGCCTTGGGAAACAGAAGCACTCGAATCTATTCTGTTTCCTGCCCCTTCTGGGATGACCTTGGCCAAATGTGTATCCAGAGTTTGAGGTTCCTCATTTGAGGAGTGGGGATACAGCTTGCTAACTTACCCTGTCCATCAGGAGGCATTAAGGGGAACAAACAGATGGAGAAAGCTCTGTACACATCCCAGTAACCAAAAGAACAAAAGAAAACAGAATGACTAAGGAGAGGGCAGATCTCTTGGTTTATCTCAGCAGTCCATGTGTCCCTCTGTTTACAGTCAGCTTTTAATTATTTGCATTAATGAAGGGCAGCCAAGGCATGAATAATCCCCAGCACTATGTTTGGCCTTGGAATTAAATTTGAATTTAATTGTTCTGTGTAACAGAGAGTGAGTTCCTTCCCCTGCCCACCCCGGCCCCCCCAAATCACGGAATCACAGTGAAAGATCCAGATCCATGGCCATGGCTTGGGGTAAACGTGTGACAATCAAGCTTCCTGTGCATTAAAGGGTGCTTATCAGAAGACCAGCCCAGAGACAGCTGTGAGGTGAGCATCATAAACACCACCCACCATCCTTTGGCAAAACTGGATTCGGTAGTGAGGATGCAAGATTCTTCAGTGAACTATGGAAACAGTCATTCTGTTTATTTGATTGCTTTATTGGGAGAAATTAGTTGAGTTTATCATTAGGGAATTGAGGCAGTAGATGTTCAGCGTTCTAATTTATCACTGCTTGGCATATTATATGTAAATGAGGCTTACTCATTCAGATAATTTGATGGTGTGTTTTGAATAAATGAATAGATCACACCATGGAGATATTGAATACAGTATGCATAGCTTCCCTTCCCCTCGGTGATTTATCATCGATGAAACATGGGGTTTTGAAATAGTGCTGAAATAATTTATTTGTTTTCTAGTCTATGCACTTGTTGATTTGGTTAGGAATTTTATCCTCCCTGTGCAGCTACTGGCTGGTAAAGAGTTCCTTGTAGCTTTGGGAAGTAAAGTATTACCTACTCAATTCTGTTCCCCCGTGCCCACAGGCTACACTATAATTCTAACCTGTCCTACTTTGCTCTGGACATGTTTTTAAGTGTCAGAATGTTCTGCCTGTTTACACTGGAGCGCATGTCTGAAATACAGAGGTTATTGGAAGCTTTTAAAAGGGAGCAGTGATGAGAAGGAATGATAACAGTGTGAGGCCCAAGCCACTTGAGATGTGTATCCCTGTAATATTATTCCTTATGGAATTCAAGATTTTCCACCATCCAAGTGTCTGTTCAATCTGAAATCATTTGTATCGTTGTGTAATCACTTTGATACTGGGCTTGACTATGTATGCCAAGGCCAAAAAGTTAAATTAATACCACAGCCAACAGGTAACACAAGGAATCCTCATTCCACTCCATCTCTAGGTCCCCACTGAGCTGGCTTCTGAGATGATTTACTTGGGTTTTTCTCTCCCATCCCCATGGGTAACAATGACCCACTCTTTAAGGACTCACCTTCATGTTGCCTCCTGTTCTAAGGATGGAGACTGGCATTGACTTGAGTTCAGATCCTGACTCTGGGACTCAACAGCGATGTGTTGAGGTAATTACATGCCACTCTCGATGCTTCCTACAGGTTAAATGGGATGATACATGAGAAATGCCCTAGGGCCTTGCATGTACTAAACTCGCAATTTTTTAATAGATTTATGTGACTGGCAGGTATAACATACCTCTGCTTGTGCTGCTGTTGTGACAAAAAAGGGTTTATAAGACCCAGATCTGTCACACTGGATAGAGGTGGGAGGTGTTGCTTTGTTGTGCTGTGATCTGTCAGTCTGTGTGGCCCAAGGGTAAGAATGCAATGGTCATGCAGTGAGCTCATCCTCTCTGGCTAGCCCTGCCTCAGGGGGAGATCTGCCTGCTTAGCTGAACTGGAGCCACTTCTGAGGTGGTGTCATGGGTTGGGGACAACAGGGTTTCCTAAATTGAGCACAGGAGCAGGAATCATGGGAATTGGGCTTCATGCCAGGTCCCAGCACTCATTTGCTGAGTGACCTTGGGCAAACCACTTCTCCTTTCATCTTTCTATTAGAGGGAATTAATCGATCTTTTGGCCTCACCTCACAAAGATGTAGTGAAGATTAATTTATAATATCTGGAGCAGGTAGGACAGAAACAGAACACAGAATTGGTTTTATAATCTATAATTAAGTCTATGGATCGTGAGGAAGCACCCCCATGCAAATTATACATTTAAAAACTAGACTGTGCC
>NW_005344413.1:0-299 GCF_000412655.1 Myotis brandtii | reverse complement strand
TAAAAATTGGGAGGGATATCTCAGTAGTGGAGATCACTCCTGAGGAGCCACTTGCAACAACATGGGTGTTCTCTCCCCCGCAGCCCAGGGGTCCAGGGTCAAGAAGAGAAATCCCCATAATTTCTGTCAAAACCAACAAGCTGAGGGAGACAGTCTGCTGGAGTCCTAGGCATTCCTCGTGAAGGCCTCGCACGGACTTACCTGGTAAAGGCCTTAGTCACTCTGAGCTCCAGCGCTGGGCAGAACCTCAAAATGCACCAAACACATACAGGGAGGAAGGGAGCTGCATTGTCTAGCAA
>NW_005344412.1:0-579 GCF_000412655.1 Myotis brandtii | reverse complement strand
AAAAAACAGACTATATGAAACTGAAAATCATTAAACCAAGAGCAAAAACGAGCAGAGACAAGTAATAAAGTGGGTAACAGGAGGCAATTAATCTCGTCAGAAAAGCTGAATAACAATAGCTTACACTTGTTGAGTGTGCATTTTATGTCAGGTTCTGTGCTAAGAGCTTTCTTTATGTACTAACTCTCCCCAGCAATCCTGGGAGGTGGGTAATGTGATAATGTTATCTTCATTCATTTTGCACAGAGCTAATAAATAGAAGAGTCTAAATTCAAACCCAGGCCTCACTCCAAAACCCAAGCTCTTGGTTTCCTGGTAGCCAAGACAAAAATAAAAACATTGGCTCCAGAAAGCACCTATCACAGGCCTGGCAACATTAGTGATACCCAATAAGTGATTTCCCTGCCCATTCTCATACTGCTCATCGTGAGAGAGAAACTTTTTCCTGACCTTGAGCCCCACAGAGAATTTGCTCCTTGGTTTTGTACAAGATACATTGATACAACACGATGGATAATGTCCCCAAGACAATGTTAGCAAAACAGCAGAAGCATTCCACATCACATGAAAAGGGATGGC
>NW_005344411.1:0-281 GCF_000412655.1 Myotis brandtii | reverse complement strand
CAGTGCACGAATTTCGTGCACCAGGCCCCTAGTATATCTATAGAAGACATAATGGTAAGCCTAAGTGACCATTTGACCATTCGATCAGTCGCTATGACGTGCACTGACCACCATGGAGTGGGCGTTCTGACTAGTAGGCTAGCTTGCTGCTGGGGTCCAGCCAATTTGGACTGGGCAAGATGGGCCAGACATGACCTGGAGCCCTCTCATGGTCCTTACCCGGCCCCAATCATGCGCTGGTGGAGTTCCTCAGCCTGGCCTGCACCCTCTCGCAATCCGGG
>NW_005344410.1:0-990 GCF_000412655.1 Myotis brandtii | reverse complement strand
ACCGGACACTTAGCGTATTAGGCTTTTATTATACAGGATAATTTTAATAGTTAATTTTATATAGTTAAAATATTTGAAATAACTTTTTGAAAGTATGATAATTATTTTTATATTTAAATATATATTTGTTGACAAAAATATATGTACATATTATATATTTAAAATACATTCAAGTGTTGTGTACTTCCAACCTATTTAAGTTTTATTGTCGATCCTTTAGATCATTAATTGTCAATACATTTCCAATTGTACAAACATTGATTGTAATGCTATAATAAATTATATTGATAAGTTAAAGCAAGAAAATTAAATTCATGAAATTATTAGTTTATAAACAATGTCTATCTTTATTCTATTACTTATCTAAGTATCACCAGTCCTTAGCCAGAATAATAAATCAGTAATTAGAAAATATAAAATATTTGTGTGAACTATACTTTGCATTAAAATATAATGTAATTTTACAAAATGATTTACAAGGTGCTAAAGCTATCCTCAAGAGTAAAATTATTATTTTCTAAAAATTATTATGGCAACTCAAGGGGCTTAGATGGAAAACAAACAAAATCATCTTTCTGTGATTTAATATTGGATGGGTTATTGAAATCTGTGACCAAAATACATCTGTGGATACAAACACAAGCTCAGTCTTATTCTTTTCCTTGAGCCAGCCAAGCACTGCTTATAAATCACCCAGAAGAAGCAATAATGGGCTATGTCTTTTCTGAGGACCCACTGTTCATAATGAATTTTCCTAGTTAGCCCTTAAAATATCTAAGAAGCAGATTCCTGTATTTTTCTATTTTTAGAAATGAGATAACTGCCATTTCAGTTATTCTGAAGTAGACACACAACCTGAACGAGGCATGTAAAGGACCATTTAGCAAAGTATCTCCTATACAACATAAGTAACAGGAGAGAGGTTAACGGATGTTTTTCATTAAAAAAAAAAACCCACAAAATTCAGTTTGGATCCTTGATAAAATATTT
>NW_005344409.1:0-583 GCF_000412655.1 Myotis brandtii | reverse complement strand
TATCCACTGAGCCAAACTGGTTAGGGCTCAATGCTTTATTCTTACTAAATATTTGCCTTCCTGTCCAGATGTTAAAGGAACTAAAGATGCAGTTGAATCAGTTAATCTCCTTGAGACCGTGAAAGAAAGGGAGTTATTTTCCTTCATAGTCCAGGGCTTTCCAACCACATGTGGGGCTCACTGCTGGGTTCTCCATCATTCAGGGGCTCTGTGGGCCAGTGATGCTGTGTGATGCATCTCCTAATATTCACTAATGCTCACAGGCTTATGACACCATGTTCAAAAATGCAGGGGTGGTAGGTTTGGCTAAAGTAGACTTGCTTCCCTTTGATTAAGAATGCTTTTCTCTTCATATGACTTTCTAACTGTTCCCCATTTCTTTCCCTCCTCCCCTATCTCCCAGGAACCAGGAAGCTGGATTATCCACAGCACAGGATCTTCCATCCCCGTTACTTCAGTGCCTAACACAGCACCAGGCACACAGCTGGTATTGAGCATCGGATGGATGGATGGACGGACGGACGGACGGATGGACCTGATGCCCACTGCTACTCTACCCAAGTAGTAGAGCAAAGATTTGCCT
>NW_005344408.1:0-227 GCF_000412655.1 Myotis brandtii | reverse complement strand
GGCTGCCTCCTGCACACCCCACACTGGGATGGAGCCCCCAAATGGGCCTGTGCCCTGACCGGGAATCGAGCCGCGACCTCCTGGTTCATAGGTAGATACTCGACCCCTGAGCCCCGCCGGCCGGACTGCAATGACCACATTTCCAAAGAAGGTCACCTTCCGAGCGGCTCGGGGTTAGGACTTCAACATGTGAATCTGGGGGGACACAGGCCAACCCATAATAGGGC
>NW_005344407.1:0-672 GCF_000412655.1 Myotis brandtii | reverse complement strand
ATGATTTCTGACAGTCCTGTTTCTCTTAATCCAAACCTATAGTCTCCAACACGGGATTGCTTCCTACGTCTTCTAGGGTAGCTGTGCCCAAGTACATAAATATAGAAACAAATATTTTAATACTTTCCTTTCATTGACTCTTTACCTGCACATATGACTTGAGAATTTTTTAAATTATGTGGATATGTAATGTTATCTATAAAATTCCTTTCAGATGGTAAAAGGCACACTACAAACGTGATCATAAAAAGTGAGCATTACACAAAAGTTAACTCAAAGTGGATGGCAGGCCTACATTTAAGATCTAAAACTAAAACTCCTAAAAGAAGAACAGGTGTCAATCTTCAGAAATTTGTTTACATCAGAAGCACAAGTGACAAAAAAAAAAGTAGGTAATTAAAACCTTTTGTGCTTCAAATAACATCACTAAGAAAGTGAAAAGACACCCACAGAATAGGATAAAATACTTGCAGATCATATACCTGATAAAGCACTGGTATCCAGAGTAAATAAATAACTCTTACAACTCAATAATAAAAAGATCAATAACCTGCCTCCGCCTGGTCAGCTGGTTGAACATCAGGAAATGATTGGTTTGACTCCCAGTCAGGGCACATGCCCAGGCGGGTTGGGAGCTCAATCCCCATTAGGGGATATGCAGGAGGCAGCCGA
>NW_005344406.1:0-379 GCF_000412655.1 Myotis brandtii | reverse complement strand
CTGCCTCCCACAGGCCCCCTACTGGGGATCAAGCCCACAACTCAGGGATGTGACCCCAACCGGAATCGAACCTGGGACCCTTCAGTCCACAGGCCAATGCTTTCTCCATTAAGCCAAACCTCCAGGGCCATGTGTTTTATTTAAGTTCTGGGTGGTTGTAACGGTCTCCAAATCTATACTAATAAAAGGGTAATATGCAAATTAGAGTGGATGTCTTCTGGACATCCTTCCAGACAAAGCCACAGCGGCTGTGAGGGCCGAGGCTTAGGCCAGCAGGGGCAGTAGCAGTGGGGTAATGGGTTGGTGCCTTCCCTTGATCTGCCAGGTTGCCTCCCACAGAGAGAGGCCAGACTGGGGGCCGAGGCAGAGGCAGTTAGGG
>NW_005344405.1:0-309 GCF_000412655.1 Myotis brandtii | reverse complement strand
AAATTAATTTTTACACTTTCTTATTACATGTTTATATAAGTAAATAGTTTTTTTCTGAAATAGTGGGTTCTTCATTCTGCGTGAAAAGAATTTGTTATAATAAAACCTGCTTGTCCTATTAGAAGCCCCACTTTTCGTGAAGGGAATTTATATCTTCTCACAAGAAAGTTTTAGCTTGGTTGGTGATCACGTTAAAATAATAATACCTTGCATGTGGAAGGGTTGTAAATCTATACTAATCAAAAGCATTGTGTATCATTAATTATAATGGTACACATAAAATTTTGTTGTATGTCTACTTTTTAAATA
>NW_005344404.1:0-745 GCF_000412655.1 Myotis brandtii | reverse complement strand
GGAGGCAGCCGATCGATGATTCTCATCATTGATGTTTTTGTCTCTCCTCCCTTCCTCTCAGAAATCAACAACAATATTTTTTTTAAAAAGTCCTTGTATTCTTAGTTGGTTTTAGAAAAAAACAAGGCTGCTAATGAGTCCAAAAAAGCAGATGGCATTGAGTAAGTCTGAGTATTAATATATACAGAATATGCGTTTTCCTATACGTTCAATAAGCCTATGAATATTAATATGTACAAATTATGGATTTTCCTATGCATTTGAGAAGCCTGTGAACCGCATCCTGCCTTCATCTGCCGCCCTCCCACTTCCTTTGAACCAAGTCACGGGAATGACTGACAGGCAGGAAGTCAGCATGACTCCAGACATTCGCCATTCATTTGGTGTAAAAAAAAGAAAGGAAAGCGCATGCTTGAATGAGTGCTGAGCTCACAGGAGGAGTCCGTTCCAGAAAGGAGTCTAGGAACCGAAGCTTTCCACAGCTGTGGTGGAGTTTTTAGCTCCGAGCATAAAATCCTAAAAGGTCCTTTTAAATCTTTTAAATTGGGCCGTTCTGGTGTGTCCGCAGCGAGGTGGGCGCTGCTTTCTCAGGAGGCCGGCACCCACACTGTCCCCTCACCGGTGCTCCCCGCCCTGCCCTGCCCATCAGAGTCCAGCTGCTTTGTTTTATGTTAACCTCCTCCCAGGAAGGGTGTGTCACCACCGACACTAAGCATGAGGAGCCTAAGGAGTTAGCCCAGGAAAT
>NW_005344403.1:0-237 GCF_000412655.1 Myotis brandtii | reverse complement strand
AGATATTACTATTTCCAAAGGTAGCTTCAATAATAGAACCATTAAAAATCATTTCACAGGGATTTCAATAATATCCATTCCAAGAGCTTTATATGTATCGTGCATGCACAAGTCAACATTTGTTTTTAAATTGCCAGTTCGCGTCATATGTACCAGCTGGTTGGTCGGCCGGTTGAACAGACGGATGGTCGGTTGGACGGACTTTTAGTCACTTAGCCTTTTATATATATAGATTGT
>NW_005344402.1:0-653 GCF_000412655.1 Myotis brandtii | reverse complement strand
TGTCTTATGTCCATTGGTTATGCTTATATGTAAGTGAATTTTTAAAGTGGGGTGATTGGTAAAAGAAGGAGCTAAACATGAACATATAAAAACACGAAACATTGAATGATGATGCCTAAAATAGAGACCCAAAAGGACAGCTACATGAACACAATCCTGAGAAACTGCAGTTTTATAACACACCTTTCTGTTTTATTCAGGACCCTTCAAATTACTTCTTAATTTCTATGGGTATAAACGAGGAACGGGAAGGGCAGGAGAGCCAGGAGCTAGCACTGCGCATGCTCCGTGGCAGCTACGTATGCAAGACAGTCTCTATGTACATTATGAAATGCCAACTTTAAAGCAACCCTTGAAACAAGCTGTTTTATCTTTTCTAGGGGAAACCCTCGCTCAGAGAAAGCCGGTACCTTGCAGCGGAGCAGGATTGTAACCTCAGGCAACTGACAGGTAAGCCCATGACCTGTTCAGTCTCGCTTGACCCCTGACCAGGTACATGCAAATGGCAGAAGTCACTCTGTTTTGGGGGTGTTTCTACCTTCTCCTTTTCTAAAGGTGCGCCCTCTTCACTTCATAGTCAAAGCATGGACCAAAGTACACCTCTAATGCCTGTTTCCAAGTAATGGACTAGTTAGCCCGGTGCCGGGCACCCC
>NW_005344401.1:0-392 GCF_000412655.1 Myotis brandtii | reverse complement strand
TTCTTAATACTCTTTCCATTATTACACATTAGAAAAATGAGTCACAGAATTTAAATAATTTACCCAAATTTCAGAGCAAGTAAGTGGTGTTAGGGCCCACCTTTGGAAGACCAAGAGCTCTGACTCTACAGGCATCTAGCCCTGACACTTTACTTATTACCAAAATGTCCCCATAAGCATTTCACATGTTTCAATCAACAAATGCGGTTAAACTGAACCTGGTACGTACTGTGTGCTCAATTAATGTTTATTATATCATGAATAAAGGGCTGATTACAGGGGTGCCCAAGGTACCAGTATCAGAATGGTGTGCAGAAATGGGTAGTGGGGAGGGGGTAGTGGGGGGCAGATACTGCTCAGCCATCAAATGCTTGGCTGAGGCTCCTCACATT
>NW_005344400.1:0-624 GCF_000412655.1 Myotis brandtii | reverse complement strand
AAGGGGTTTGCTTTTTATGCAGGCTGGTTCTCTATGTGATGTCTCTTGGCTGGTATGACAATAACTCTAGTAAAAATGCATGCCAATTTTAAGGAGATGTTAAACAGTCTCTCCAAGGGTCTAAGAATGATACATCCTTAAACATGTACTGCTTGTTGAGCATTCTGGTCACAGACAGGCCTTGACTAAGTCAGCATAGTGTTTCCCCCAGATGGATGAATCAGTGATAGAATGTGAGTGTATTCGTATCCATCTGGAAAAGCAGAGCAACAGTAAAGGAAGCCTATCAATTTTAATCTTCCTCCTTCAGGAGGTTTCACATTTAACATCTCATTCTTTAAATTATTTTCTTAAAGTGAAACTATAAGGTACACTTCTGATTCTTGCATTTTGAGTGGGGCATTTCATTCAATACTCTTTGAACATGCAAATAACAAAACAAGGAAATCCTAACCCTGTATGTTTCAAATGGCCAGGAGAATAAATATCTTGGGTGGCGCTATAAGGAGTACACAACTATACTTCTGTTTCTTCCATACTTTATCAACAGTCACTGTGTAGCAGTGATGTGACACAGTTATATGGACTTTCTGATAGTTTCTTTTTTGATATATAAATTCATGA
>NW_005344399.1:0-561 GCF_000412655.1 Myotis brandtii | reverse complement strand
ATGAGAACAACAGGCTGCAGGTGAACCGCTGCTGAGGCCTGAGCGGCCCTGTGGGCCCCCGCACCTCCTGCACCCAGGCCAGGGGCCGAGGAGGGGCTTGCACCCGCTGCCTCGGAGGAAGCTCTACAGCGAGGGAAGCGGGCTGGGGGAGAGGATGGCAGAGCTGAGAGCTATGAGCCACCTGCAGCGACCACGGAGCGGACTGCAGGGTGACCGTGGGACGTCTGTGAGCCGCTGTGAGGATATGGCAGCGCTGATGTGGGGCCCCCGGGACATGGGCACCTTCGGGGAGGGGGCATCACCGGCGTTGATGTCAGAGGCCCAGGGATCCCTGTGGAGCGAGGTGAGCCTGCACCTCCCTGCAGGGCTCCGCACAGTGACATGCGCAGTCCTCACTCCATGAGCAAGGCCCCAGCGTCCTGTGTCCTGTGCCCTGTGCCTGGGACGCTGTCTCTCCAATACCTCAGCGCGTGAGCTCAGGCCATTTCTCTCTCTCTTTTCTCCTCCTTCCCTTCTTTTTTAAAACGTCCCCTTTCTTGATGTCTCTGTTCCTCCTTTTGA
>NW_005344398.1:0-366 GCF_000412655.1 Myotis brandtii | reverse complement strand
TGGGCCGGCTGGCCCGGCTCTGCCTCCTCCGGGCCCCGCTCTGGCTGCGAGGGCCTGAGGCATTGGGTGCATTTTGCCAGAATTCCACCAAGTGCTTTCTTTTATCCCGGGGGAAAGCACGTGTCCCTTCTCTGGCCATCTTTTTTTAAGGATCACAGCCCTCACCCTCCCACACAAACGCCCGGCTCCCTTTCCTGCCTTTTCCTCGCCGCACTTCACACACCTGGAACCAGCCGTCTGCTGACGGCTTCCATCCACCTCCAGCCCTGACTCCCTCCCGAACTCCACCTCCGCACAGGCACCTTCCCGCTTGGTGTTTCCACTTGGAGAGATTATGGCACCAACACCCTGAGCAGAAGCTGAACC
>NW_005344397.1:0-666 GCF_000412655.1 Myotis brandtii | reverse complement strand
ATTCTCCTTGGATATTTTAATGGGATACAGAGAGAGCCAGAATTAGAGTCTGTGTCCAATTGCTAAGTGACATAATAATAATAATAATAATAATAATATGATGATGATGATAAATATATTAGAATTATTGTGCTTCAGAGTCTGGGTTTTCTGAGTGGGTGTTCCCTTAAAGGATTTGGTCGTTGTGTTGACACAATGTAAATAAGAAAATCTTTTTAAAAACTTCAAAACACAGACATTTTCAATATTTTCACCACGAATGACTCCTTTTTTCTTCCTTATACAAACCAGGTTTTAAGAGATATCATATAAATACGTTATTTTTAATAATTATAGAAATTATTTTTAGGAGTTTCTTGTCATTTGGTCCTGCTCTCCTCAGAGCTAAATGTCAAAATTCAAAATGTTGAGACGCATGCCATTTCCAAGTAGAGTTTCTGATTAGCTTAACATACCCGGCTGGAATTCATGTAATTTAGCTGGAAACTAAAGTCAGAATAAGCCCTTATCAGGAACCTACTGTATGCCAGGCCCCCCAACATGCCTTCTGGACTTCAAAGCAGGTAAGCCCCACAACCATCATACAATGTACATATTGTTGCTGACTGTATTTACCGATGAGGAGAGGCTGAATAAATTGGACATGATTTCACAGCTAGTGAGTTG
>NW_005344396.1:0-224 GCF_000412655.1 Myotis brandtii | reverse complement strand
ATTTTTTCCATTGATTTTTTGAGAGAGTGGAAGAGAGAAAGAGAGAGAGAAAGAAAAACATCCATGTGAGAGAGACACATCAATTGGTTGCCTCCAGCACATGCCCCACCAGGCCGGGGTCAAACCTGCAATTCAGATATTTGATCTGGACTCTTCAGTGTGAAGGCCAACACTCTAACCACTGAACAACACCAGCCAGGGCTAAATACACTCTGGAACCACAC
>NW_005344395.1:0-302 GCF_000412655.1 Myotis brandtii | reverse complement strand
TGTCTTTTTGCCACCAGTACCTTCTCCCTGGTGAATGTCTGTCCATGTTTTTGCCCATTTCCTAAATGAGTGGTTTGTTTTTTTCCTGTTGAGATTTGAGAGTTCTTTACATATTCTAGACCAGTGGTCAGCAAACTCCAGCTCGCGAGCCACATGTGGCTCTTTGGCCCCTTGAGTGTGGCTCTCAAGGCCCAGCACTGACTGCAGGATTGACTGTCAGTCAGTCGAGCCTTCGGTCATTTGGACATTACGGACCCTGGGTTTCTATATGTTAGGATAGAAAGAGAGCAAAGGGGAGGCCA
>NW_005344394.1:0-1051 GCF_000412655.1 Myotis brandtii | reverse complement strand
TCCTTATAGGGGCTGATTCCTGAAATGGGTGTGACTACGGGAGAGAAGGCATAAGCATTCAGAGCAAGGTGAAAAGAAAGAGAAGCTGCCATTAAACTCCCAGCATTTAGTGTTTTCATTTTCCAGAGAAAATGTTATCTCTAACCCCTGGGTTGCTGGTGGTTTAGAATCATTGTTTTCCTTTTTCACTAAACGCTGGCTTCTACCTAACTGAAGATATCAATATTGGCCTCAACTCCAATTAAGTCAGAATCTTGGGGCCTGGGCTTGGGCCTGGTGTGTTTCAAAAAGTCTCTAGTGAGTCAATGTGCACCCAGGGTTGCAATCCCTTGCTACCCTGAAATGCCATCACAGGGTTAAACTGATGAGAAATGCCCCAGCACAGCAAGGGGAGGTGCCAATGAAGTAGTTAAGGCTCTGGAGTAGAATAGCCTAAATTCAAATCAGGCCCTGCAACCTTCCAACCTTGGGCAAGTGACTTGCCCTCTCTGCACATCTCTAGGCTGGGAATAATGAATATAGTTGTCTCATAAGGCCCATGGAGAATTGAATGAGATAAGATTTATCAAGTGCCTGAGGCAATTCATGGCTCATAGTCAGAAATCAAACTTTTTTCATTATTGTAATCTATGTCCAAAATTCTCAATATTTTATAAAGGCACTGGAAAGTCCAATGCACATTTCTGGAGTCTTTGCATCCATTATCTTAACAAATCATCTTAACCCTGACCACAGCCTTAACCTAGCACAGGGATGAGTTCAAGCACATTTAAGTTGGAAATAAGACAGAGGCTAAGATAAGCCAACCTGGAGGCAAATGAGCATTTTAATGGAAATGGAAATCATGAGTGATGAGGCCAGCAGCCTCACCTGGTGAGGAGACCAGGCGCTTGCAAGGTCAGAACAACACTTCTGTAAAAACATTACAGGGCAATTCAATGAAACATAACAGAGCTTTTCCACATTACTTGGATTGCTGTCTTTCTCCATCATCAGTGTGGACCCAGCCCTGGATAAAAATCATAGCCAGAATCACTCTCTCACTGCCTCA
>NW_005344393.1:0-330 GCF_000412655.1 Myotis brandtii | reverse complement strand
TTACCATGTTTCTCTTTTATTAGTGTAGATATGTTGGGAGCAAATGTAAAACGTTTTCATGATTTGGTGCTTTATAATTGACAGCAGTTTCTTTAAAATCAAGTAAACTAAACACAGAGATTTGACAAGCATTTCTTTCTACTGGAGATGTAAACTGGGCAGAAAGTCCTACTTTGAATCCTAATGATCATTTTTATCTTACAGGAGATGCTCCGAGAGCAGACAGTCACCAAGTCCTTGTTACTGGTCCAAAGCTCATGTGCCCAACACTCCGAAATGCCAAAACTCATAATGTCAGAGTGTGGCATAAGGAAAGTTTTATTGATGGAG
>NW_005344392.1:0-822 GCF_000412655.1 Myotis brandtii | reverse complement strand
AGAGATAATTTAGACCAGAAATTAAATTTAGGGGGTAGAGGGAGTATAGACTCCACAGAATCTATTGAAGTTTAGATCCTCTCCAAAGAAAAATATATATTCCCAAACATCTATACATCGTTTTGCATACCATTCAAAGTCATTCAAGGCCTCCCTTAAGGGCATTTATGACTTTAGGTTTAAAAGCCCTTTCTTTGACCTTCATGTTAAAGAATATCATGTTCAAAGATGGTAACTACTTATCCAAGATTACACAGGTACCTTACCCCAGACTACTGCTCTTTCACTACACTATGTTAAAATAAATATAAACTCTAATACAATGCTATTATTTGAATACTGGTAAATAATTTGCATCCTAGCAAGTTCAAGAGATCCTATGCCTATGTTTGCCTCTAAACATGACTCGACGTAGTGATTCCAACATTGTAGTTTTTCACTTTTGAAACAAATATTCAATTCAATGCAGATATTGACTGTTTTTTTTTTATTTTTAAGTTTTTTGATGGTTTTTTATGTGTTGATCTCTGTGCTAGGTACTGAAAGTACAGAGATGAATAATACACATACAAGGAATAAAGCCAGCCCCTTTATCTGTCCTTGGAGATAGGAAGTTTTTCTAATTCATCCAGTAGCCAGCATAGGGCTGGGAACTATATGTGTTTACACAATATAAGAGATGGTGCATGCCCTTAAGTAGCTCACATTTTCTGGACATTTTTTTACTGTTATTCCTATTTTCTCAGATTGGATCATCAATCTATTGTTTTGTTTTTTAGTATTACTAATGCTTATCATTATATTGAAAAATGGTAAAGACAA
>NW_005344391.1:0-1170 GCF_000412655.1 Myotis brandtii | reverse complement strand
GCTTATATTTGATTATGTTATTCTTCATCTTCTATACAATCCTAATATTTAAGCACTAACAAAAGTATTTTTTACAAGTGTTTAGCTGTATTATATTTTTTATTTTGCAATACATAATTATCTGCCAATAAAATGTTAATTTTCTGTAGGTCATTTCATTCCAAGCTTTTGGAAATCTGTTCTTTAAATCAACTTTATTGAGGTATAATTTACAAAGAGTGAACTGCATCCATATTAACTATACAATTTGTTGAGTTTTGACAGGTGTATACACCTGCGAAACTACTGCTACTAATCAAGATACAGAAGTTGTCATAACTCCCACATTATGCCCCTTGCAATCCATCTCACTCTCTACTCCCAGTTCTAGGCAACCACTGACCTGCCTTCTGTCATAGATTGGTTTGAAACTTCTACAATTTTATAACAATAGAATTATACCTATGTACTTTTTGCCTTATTTCACTTATCATGATATTTTTGAGATTCATTTGTGTTGCATGTATCAGTAGTTCATTCTTTTTTTATTGCTGAGTAGTATTCAACTGTATAAATTTACCACATTAAAAAAATCCATTCACCTGTTGATGAACATTTGGATAGCTTCTAGGTTATGGCTATTGTGAATAATACTGATCTGAGCATTCATATACAAGTCTTTGTGGACATAGGTTCTCATGGTAAGTATATGTATGTCTAACTGTATTAAAACTGCCAAATAATTTTCCAAAGTGACTGTATTATTTTATATTCCCACCAGCAGAGGGGAAGTTCCAGCTTTTTCACATCCTCACCAACAATTGGTATCGTTAGTCTTTTTCATTTTAATTCAAATGAGTATACAGTATTGTCTCATTGTGTTTTTAATCTGCATTTTTCCCTAGTGGCTAATGATGTTGATCATCTTTACTTGGGTTCACTTGCCATTTGCATATCTGATGTGAAGTACCTATTGAAATCTTTTGCCTACAGTTAAGTTGGGCTATTTGACTTCTCATTAATGAATTGCATGAATTCATTATGTATTCTGGAAACAAGTACTTTTCCAGATATATGTGTAGTAAATATTTTCTTCCAGTCTGAAGCTTGCCTTCTCATTTGCTTAATAGTGTCTTTTTATGAGAAAAAAGTTTTAGAATTAGAGACCCATTTTTCATTTTTTCTTCATTT
>NW_005344390.1:0-703 GCF_000412655.1 Myotis brandtii | reverse complement strand
GCTCTATCCACTGAGCCAAACCAGCTAGGGCTCTTTCGCTTTTTTTTTATTATTATTATAAACTGTGACAACTACATACACAAACAGGATGGGGGAATGAGCCCCCCTGTACCCATCATGCAGCTTCAACCATGATCAGCATCCTGCTTGCCGTGTGTCATCCTCTCCTCCTTCCACTCCACAGCCCTCCTCCTCCTCATTATTTTTTTTCAGTTCTTTAGATGAAATTGATATGCATTGAAATGCACAAATCGTCACTCTTCAGTTTTGACAAATGGATGCGTTAATATAACCTGTAGGGGAGGAAAAAGTTTTCCTCGACCTTCCTAGGTTCCCTGGCTGGGTCTGAAAATGAAGCTGACAAAGACAGATTTACAGGGGGAAGCCACACCGGTTTGATTGAATTTGACCATGGACATGGGAGCCTTCACGCGAGAATGAAGACCGGACGAAGTGGCCAGAGCAGGAAGCTTTTTTACCTTTGAGACAAAACCCGCCAAATTTGTGGAGAATTGACAAGACAAAGGGCTTTGGGCCAGGGGTGACCCACGGGGAAGAAGTAACCAGGAAGATGGGGTTGGTTTAACAAGGTTTGTTGGTACAGATTTCTGGTGTCTGGTGACAGGAATACCTTCTCTCCTCCTGGTCCAGGGAGGGGACCTTACATGGGGAGTTTTATTACCTGTTTCAGGGGAAAGGGGCG
>NW_005344389.1:0-482 GCF_000412655.1 Myotis brandtii | reverse complement strand
TGGTGAACACACATGTTTGCCTCCACCCTGCCCATTGCTTCTCCATCCCCTGTAGCCTGGCCTGCCTCCCACCGACCCCCTGCCAACACTGTAGCTAAAGTCAGCAACTGCCTCTTAGTAACCAAAGCTTTGGGGCGTATATTATTTATCCCTTATCCTATGTGACGTTTCCCTATCAGCTGACACTACTGACCATGCTTTCCTTCTCTTCACGGTGTTTTCCAACACCGTCTTCTCCGCTTCCCCGCACCTCCCAGGCTGGTGCACCTGTGCTTCCCGGGCAGTCCTTCCTCTTCATCTGCTGGTTGCTGTTCCTTCGTCCTCCGTCTCTGGCCTTCTCTCCTTACACTGCACACCCTTGCTGAGTAGTCCCTTTCACTATCCTGGAGTGAGCCATCACTTAAAAATAGGTAATTTTTCGATTTTTTAAACTGTCCTTTGGGTCCCTCTCCTATGCTCCAGACTCATACGCTCCCCTCCTG
>NW_005344388.1:0-1512 GCF_000412655.1 Myotis brandtii | reverse complement strand
TCTCTCTCTCTCTCTCTCTCAATCAATAAAAACATATTTTTTTAAGAAACACTATATCCAATGGCTTCAGAAGAAACATCCTTCTTTGCATGTATTTTAAACACCACAGAGAACTTTTCAGAAGCTTCTTTTGCAGGCTTCCTCTCAGTCTCATAGGCCAGAATTATCAGTCACAAGCTTATTCCTAAACCAATCACTGACAAAGGAAATGGAATTACCATGAACCATCAAGATTGAACCCTTCGGGCTAGTGAGGAGTCAAATACGCCCTTCCCCCACGAAGAACATGGCTGATTCCTGAACAAAATGGGAATATCTGTGGTACAGAGACAGGCCCGTCCTTGGTAGGAGGGAATGGATGTAAGGGAGGCAACCAGAGGGACCCCCACAGCAGCATCACAAAGCAGGCAAGGAGCAGTTCCATGAAGGGAACCTTCTCTGATGATCACTGGACTTGACCTTGCTCCACAGATGAGCTTATCTTACAGGAATGAGTTCTGCTGATCTTTAGGATAGCTTCTAAGGACACGCTGTGCTGTATATTCTGCTGGTTCATATTACACCACCTTGACCTGAAGCCAAATTATGCATAAGAGTTCTAAAATGGTTTATGGCGAGGGCAGGCTGGCTGATGTCATTTGTCAAATGTGGCACTCTAGAATTACCTTACAAACATAAACCCATCCAAAGGCTTTTCCACATAATATTTACAGGAAAATGTGTTTTTGAAACAAGAATGAAACGCCCTATAGCTTACTCCACTTGGAAAACTGGACTAATGGACCCAATCCATTGTAGTAATGGTGAGAGGAGTCAGGGAATAGTGACCCGTGACCAGGTTTAAACTCAGTGAAAAAGGATAAATGGGTGGTATTTCTTGAGTTGGTCCTTCCTCGTAAAACTGAAATTAGAAGCTTCATTGTAATGGAGAAGTTTGTTTTTCATATGCATTTTACTCAAAGGTAGAAAAGACCATCTTAATATACTTTTTAAAATATCCCCAGTGTACCTAACATAGTGCTTTTTATGTAGTGCTGAAAAGCCATCATTTGATTAATTGATTACAGTGAGATTTCTTCAAGAAACGATCAAAACAAGAAGGGACTCCCAATATTGGGTGCCTTGGCAATGTTATTAGCACTAGAGCTGTCCCCTGAGTTTATATCGGGGGAACCCAAAGGAGGCTGCACACTGAGTCACCTGCAGCCTCTCAGCACCTGTGCCCTGGGCCACCCCACAGCTTCTGATCTGCTAGGGAGGGAAGCGTGGGTACAGACAGGTTTAAAGCTCTCCAGGATTCTAATGTGCAGCCAAGGTTGAACACCTGCATCAAAATCGCCTGGAGAGGTTATTAAACATCTTCGTTGTGCCCACGTTCAAGTTTCTGATCCAGTAGATCCGGGGAAAGGCTCAATAATTTATGTTAATGAGTTTCCAGGAGATGTTGTTGCTGTTGGCCAACCCCCACTCTAGACCAGGATTCAGCAAACCCATAAACCCATATATGTTATG
>NW_005344387.1:0-295 GCF_000412655.1 Myotis brandtii | reverse complement strand
CCTGCTGCTTGAGCTTCAGCAGCTGCTGCATGTGTACGGGCTGGGCCACCACGGTCTGTCCTGCGAACACTGAGTGGATGAGTCAAGCGCGGAGGCAGGCTCACCCTGAGTTCTCTGCGCTTCCCTGAGTCACTGAGTTATTCAGACTGACTGCCTTCTACAGAGAACAGCACCGGGATCAGGCCTAAGCCGACAGGCGGACATCCCTCTCACAGCCCGGGATCCCTTGGGGGGATGTAGCAGTGCGCCAAGCGGCAAGCGGCCAGGGAGGAGCCTGAATCGGGGCCAGGCGCCA
>NW_005344386.1:0-214 GCF_000412655.1 Myotis brandtii | reverse complement strand
CTCTCCTCCAAGGCCCCACCTGGGCTCGCCCTGCACAGCTCTGCACAGCCACAAGGCTCACACAGCCCTGCCTGCTCTGCCTCACTGGCACCTCCTCATCCGCCCCTCACAACATGCCCCACCCCACACAGCCCCACACAGCCTGTGGGGAACTCTGACCCCAGAGGAGAAAGTGGGGGCTGCAGACAGGAGGTCGCAGGAGGAGGGGGCAGAG
>NW_005344385.1:0-817 GCF_000412655.1 Myotis brandtii | reverse complement strand
TGACTTACAGAGTTTAAAAATGTTAACATTTAAGGAAGAGTTAGGGATTTGCTCAAAACTACTCATTTATTACATGGCAGAACCGGAAGAACCTTGAGGAAATTTAAGCTACAGACTTTTTAACTCTATAAATTATTGAATTCAAGGAGTATGTAGTTTTGAGTTTAATGAACACTCCAAAAATTTTGGTTGATGGTAAAATGTTACTTTAGTTTATATCATTTTAGACCTTTGGTTATCCATGTTAAGTTTTTCCCAGTCTCTGTCAAGGTATATTTTCTATTTAATTTTTTTCCAAAATGATAATTCTATGATTTATACATGCTTCATGGGCAGCAGGAAAAATTTATAGCCTTCAGATAAAATTATAGATGTGAACTGTTCCACAAAGAGCAATGATTCACCATATAATTTGACATTTTTTTTTCTGAAACACTGTATTCATAGAATTTTAAGTTAGCAAATCAACAGGTTCTCTTAGTAAGGATAACTATTTCATAACTGTCTTTAAAAGTTTTCCTTTTTTAAGCAAAATAAGTAAAACCTGAGCCTGTAAAATGAAGCTGATAATGGTTGTGCGATGCTCTGTCTTTAGTGCACAGTACCATGTTTGTAAATCGTGGCCATCACTCCTTTTGCTGCATTTCTGATCTAAGGTCTAAATGGATGCTCTAATTTGAATATGTTTTAGCTAAGATAATTAAATGATGAACTAACAAATAGATTGTCATGATGTCAATCTATATGGCAGCAAAAATATCACTAGAAATTTAATGACACATGTAATATGGTAGTTTCCTATTGCTGTTTTAACTAA
>NW_005344384.1:0-621 GCF_000412655.1 Myotis brandtii | reverse complement strand
GCCAAGGTCGAGAACCACTGCTCTAACCAATTGAGCTACCCAGCTAGGGTCGTCTGCGGCGTACTTGATTCATCCCTCCATTCCAGATTATATAGAGAGTGGTTTCAGGTTTGTAAACTACCCCAAGGGAAATAACTATAAAATAGAGCTCACTGTGTACATACAGTACATTTTGCTTTAGTCTATAGATTCTGTTCCTTTTCAGAGTTATGTAGGTCAGCACCTTTTGCCCCACCACCTACAGTGACTTTTCTACATTTCTCATATGGTTACATTCTTTGGCATACTCTGTATTCCATTCTGTGACACTCCCACATCCTAAATAACTTAATTTGAATAGGTTATGATTTAGTCTCTGGGCTGTAAAAAACTATGGGTTTTCATAAATGCACAATGGCTGATATCCATCACTAAAATATTCTGTGGAACATTTCAACCCTCCACACCATAGTCTACCATCGCTGTAGTTTTGTCTTTCCCAGAATGGTATAGAAATGGGGTCATACAGTGTGTGGCCTCTTCATACAGGATTCTTTTACTTGGCGATATACCTGTAAGATTCAGCCATATCTTTACATGGGTTTGTTTACATAAGAAACGTTCAAGCCTGTAGAGAATTTC
>NW_005344383.1:0-220 GCF_000412655.1 Myotis brandtii | reverse complement strand
TGGAAGCTGCCCCCAAAGGAATGGGGTCAGGGTGACATGTCTCAGGAAAGGAAGGAGGGAGGGAGGGGGGTCAGGACAGGACCCCCTGTGGCCAGCATCCTTGATTCCTTTCCCATCTGGGGTCACCCCTAGGATAACAAGGTCAGGCATGCAGCCCAGGGTCCCTGATGCACCTTATATGCTGACTCCATGCAAATGGGGCTCTCCTCCTGCTCATAAA
>NW_005344382.1:0-334 GCF_000412655.1 Myotis brandtii | reverse complement strand
ACTGAATCAGGTGCAGGTTCCAGTTGACCCCTATCACGTGGGGACACGGTGACAGCAGTCCCAAGGATCACATGCAGACATCAGGTTTCCAATAACAAAATTTTCATAAATTCAACTTAATTATTCACAAATCCATTCCAACATCTTCCGCTAAACACACCTGGTCATGGCGGAGATTCTTCTATATCCCAACGTATGAAACTGGATCTAAAACAGACTAAAGAATAAACACCACAAAGGAGGCAGTGAAGCTGCTACAGGTCCAGCACCAAACTCCCCTGAAGGAATAGAACCCGAGAGCTCTGTCTGTGTCTCTATAGCTCATGCTTCTGGT
>NW_005344381.1:0-304 GCF_000412655.1 Myotis brandtii | reverse complement strand
ACTGGTGGAATGAGAGGGTTTTGTCTAAAGATGTGCCAAGGACAAAAAGCAACTCCCAGTCCAGTGCCCCACATCCCCCACAGGCACTCACTGCATTCTCTCCTGTGTTGCCTCCCTAACATTTATTGAGCGCTTGCTGTATGCCAAATGCTCTACTGAAGGCTTTACAGACTCATGGAAGCCATTTTTACTCCCTGCAGTTCTTGAAGATAATGCTGTCATTCTCCCAGTTTTATAGACCTGGAGATTAACGCCCTGAGTTGCCCGGGGCCCCACTTCTGGAGAGAGGTTGCCCCAGCATGGG
>NW_005344380.1:0-966 GCF_000412655.1 Myotis brandtii | reverse complement strand
AAGAAACTGAGCTTTGGTGCATCTTTTCATTACACGACCTGTACTGCTTCCAGGTATGAGTGCAGCCAATTTGCTGAGTTTTGACATTTCTTTTCTCCTCTCTGAGAGCTGTCAGCTTGAAGGCAGTATCCTCTTATAGGAGAGTTTGGTGTCGGCTGCAAAATTAAAAAAAAAATAATAATCCCAAATAAGAGAGTATAGTGGCCAAAATATTTCTTGATGCTGGTGGAAGGCTATGTGTGTTTCTGTCCTCCCTCCCAGGTGGAGCTGAGAAGGGGCAGGGCCTCGAGGGCACCGAGGGACAGAGGCAGTGATTTGGGAAGGTGTACCTTCTTCTGGAAGGTATATGAGGCCCTTGTTGAAGCCAGTGAAGCACACTGTGTTGTCTGGAGTTTTCTCAGGGCTGGACGGGGCTGTCAAGAGGAGGAATGGGCTGGACCCCAGCTTAGTCATCTGTTTCTCCCCAGCTTTTACAGGTTGTGGGCTGGAATGTGACATGGTGTTTTTCTTTTCAATTAGGGTTGTAATTTTTAAAAGCTAATGATTTAGGTCTCCCTATCCAATTAAGAGCAATGGTGCCATGGAATTGGTGGTGAGCTTTGCTCCCAAAAAGCCCTGTAGAGGATGAGCCATGCCCTGAGAAGCCAGAGGAGGGACGGAAACTCAGTACCCATTGCTCTAGGGAACTATGTCTCAGCAAGGGTGGGACACATTTCATAAGGTTCCCAGGGGCAAATGCTAGGCCTGAATGGCAGATGAGTTCAGATACACTGGAATAGAGATCCAGGCAGAGCTCAGTCAACCAGCCTAGGGCAGATGTTCCCAACTTCCTTGAGTACTGTATATGCATATCTTTTTTAAACTCCAGAATCATTCAGACACCTACAGTAGAGTGTGAGTAGCTGTTGACTGAGAAAAATGAAAGGTGATTCAAATTTAATTAAACATGTTTAAGAGCATATTACT
>NW_005344379.1:0-202 GCF_000412655.1 Myotis brandtii | reverse complement strand
TTCTGAAGAGATTTTAATTTTTAAATGCTTTATTATAAATCTATTTATATGGTGGTATACTTTACCCTTCATTCTTTGGATGAGGTTTATCAAGTTTACTGGTTTATATACATCGAACCATCCTTGCATACTAGGACAGTATCCCAGTTGATTATGGTAAATAAACCTTTCAGTGTGAAGTTAAGTTTCCTAGTATATTGTT
>NW_005344378.1:0-282 GCF_000412655.1 Myotis brandtii | reverse complement strand
AAGAGAAATAAAGGACAAAATAAACAAATGGGACTACATCTAACTAAAAAACTTCTGCACAACAAAAGAAACCATCATCAAAATGAAAAGGATCCCACTATGAGAGAACATATTTGCTAATGATATATTTGATGAGGGATTAATTTCCAAAATATACAATGCAACTCAATAAAAGGAAGACAATCCAATCAAAAATGGGCAAAGGAGCCCTAACTGGTTTGGCTCAGTGGATAGATCGAAGGCCTTCGGAATGAAGGGTCCCAGGTTCGATTCCGGTCAAGG
>NW_005344377.1:0-354 GCF_000412655.1 Myotis brandtii | reverse complement strand
GAACACAAGTAAGTCTGAAGGTGCTGAATGCATGTGCTCTTTAATGTCTGTGGGACCCACAGGTGTATTTTTTAAGTGTGGCAACAGATGCTCATAAATCACTATCACTTCCTGACCATGCAGGCAAAGCTCCACTCATTTCCCCGGCAAGCCTAGCAGAGCGCGCTGTTCCGCTCAGCCGTCCCGATAGGACATAAGTGAGTCATGAAGATGCACCGTGCGATTCAACATTTCTGAGGCATGAAAATGTGTTTGCCCCAATATAATGGTACTGATTTTGGGGGGGTTCACCTCTAAAAGTTTGTGCTTCTGTTTTAAAGTTTTAAGTTACTTATTTTGAGATGCTTAAATGAT
>NW_005344376.1:0-799 GCF_000412655.1 Myotis brandtii | reverse complement strand
CTGAATAAGGTTTTGATAATTAAATGAAATATTGAATATAAAACACCTAATACCATACCTGGAATATGATAAATGTCATTTATTAATATAACTGGTAAATTGCATACAGATCTAGGCCTTATGGGGGCGTTAAACTAGTAGCTAAAACCCCAGAATGGAACCCATCTCACAGAAACACCTTTGGAGTTATCTATCATGAAAGGATTGATGCCAGCAGGAGGAAGAGGAGAGAACAGCAATTTCCTTTTGAGTTCTTCAGGCTTTCTGCTTTTCTTCTCTCATATAAGTAATGGATCAGTGACTTCCCAGAGACCAAAACTAATCCTACAAGTGAAAATGATGTGATCACAGGCCCAGCACCTGGAAGCCACAATGATATCCCACTGACATGAAAAGGAGGGACAAGTGACACGAAAATAAACTTGGGGAAATGAGTAGCAGACAAAGAGAAAAAACCTCTAAGGCCAAAGTCTCCATCATAAGCAGCTAAGAGGAGGAGGAGAAATAAAGAATTCTGAGGCTCAAAGAAAGGGAAGAGTCTAGCAGCTTCGCATGCCTACCATAGTAATAAAATAGTCTTGGTTATGTTCTATAGGAAACTTTCCAACAGCCCTCACTGCAGGAATACTTATAATGGAATCTTGTGAATAAAATCACTTCTGAGGAAAGGAATTATAAAATACGTCATTTAAAAAAGGAAAAGAAAAAAAATCTAAAGACTGGCATCAGCGTATCAGAGAACACCTCCCAGAGGCATGGTTCAGGAATCCTCCGGGTCAAATATTAAAAATTCATGTGC
>NW_005344375.1:0-206 GCF_000412655.1 Myotis brandtii | reverse complement strand
CTCTCATAGCAATATGTTTATGGATACATCTCTTAGGACAAAGGAAACCAAGGAGGAAATAAATTGGACTACATCAAAATAAAAAGCTTCCATACAGCAAAAGAAGCCATTAACAAGATGAAAAGGGATCCCACTGCATGGAAGGCCATATTTGGCAAAGATACATCTAATAAAGGGTTAATATCCAAAATATATAGGGAACTCAT
>NW_005344374.1:0-359 GCF_000412655.1 Myotis brandtii | reverse complement strand
ATTGGAAGATTGCATTGCTAGTTATAACCCCAAAACGGCTTTTCCTAATGACCAAAGCAACTCAAATCTGTACAATCTTAATTTAAAGCAGCATCATTCAAGACTGCAAGGATCCTAACTCCGGCTAAGCAACATGCCCAACCATTACTGGCTTTGCACCAGTCTGCACACACTCGTGTGCACACATGCCTAAACCACTGGATGTGGAAGGCCTGGACGGATCTCAGGGCTGCTAGGAAGATGTCTGGAAGAAGTCAGCAAAAGAAGAGCACTCTCGCACAGGGTTTCCTATGCATTGGCTCAGAGCGGTTCCACTTTCCAGAACCCTTCCCTGCAATGTCAAGAAGAAAATGAGTACT
>NW_005344373.1:0-1769 GCF_000412655.1 Myotis brandtii | reverse complement strand
TCCTTAACTGATAAAGAATTTAAAGATTAAAAAAAAATATCAAGCCAAGTTTCCAGCCAGACAGTGCTACTGAAGACTCCTAACTTTTTATGTTGCATTATATTGGCCCTGCAAAACACATGTCCAATGAATTTAAAAATGAACTAGTGAATGAACAAATGAATAAATTAATGTTGATATAGTTTTCCCCTTTACAGATGATATGAAATGTATCTATGTGCATAATAGAAATACATTCACCATAGCATGTTACTTAAATTAGAATCTGAGAAAAGATAAGTTCTTATGTCTTATTTATCTATTTGGTGGAATAGAAGAAGGAATTTCCTGGGCTCTTTAACTTTTATTTTATTTCATTTTTCCCCTCTTAATTTTGAATTGTTGTAGATGTTATATAAATTCCATTATTTAAAATTCCTTATGGTACTAATCTATTGTGAACTCATTAGCAATTGTTGGGTAATATTGCATCATGTTATAGTAGGTAGATAGAATGGTTTGTTCATTCATTCATTCATTCATTCATTCATAGTATGTCTTCCCTAACAAGAATATAACTTCTTTGAGAACAAGGTCTTACGTGTTTTAAACCCTGTCATATCCTGAAAGCATATAAGTCATAGGTGATACAGTAATAACTTTGAATAACTTTGAATGACTTTACTGAATCAAATAATTAATATACGAAGAAAATAATTTCCAATCTACTATCATTTTCATTGCTCTTAAATTTTGTTTGTATATTAAATACAACATAACTGAATAATAAAATAGGAGAATTAATTATCAAGCTTCATTTGATTTTCATGTGCAAACAAAAATGTATCCTTAATTATTTTGTTGTTTAAACATCATAAGCATTTAATTAAATTTCAGGTCACTAGTGTTGGAAAGAATGTCTAATTCTGCCAAAATATAATCCACATAGATTTAAAGGAAAGTTGTGTTTTCCCATTTGGGCTTACCTCAAAGAGCTAACTTATAAAGTGTTGCTCTGATCTCTGAAGACACACTCATTTCTATGATATATGTGAAATAATCAAACTACCTAAATGATTTTGGAAAAATATTCAGACAGCATTTTTCCCCTCTTTTACTTTTAGCTAGAAAATATCCAAATCATTTATCATGAGGTAGATCTCTCTTGTATCTCATAGCAATAAACTCACAGCTAACATATGGTGTTATTTAGCTGTGTAACAGAAACGATTAATCAGCTGACAAAATGTCATTATAAAGGAAATATTTTAAACTGTGATTTTCTTTTTTCCCCCTCTCACTTTATGGGCACCCAGCCAAATTCTTCTGCAGCTGGCTTAAAAAAATACGTGTGGAAATTAAAAACCAAACTCCTAAATTGTCAGTGGCATTTAGGGATGCCACTCTGGAAGCCCATTGCTTGTAAAATGTAAATGTTTCTGTTTAATGAGAAATCACATTGTTGTTTTAATTGTGTGTATGTGAAGTAAATTTTGGGAGGGTTCACTGAAGGCATTCCCATTACCAACATTGCCAACAACAGCAATGTTCATTCACTTGTTATCGGCTACTCAATCTCTCTGGAAAGAGAAGGTTATAACCTATGAGTAGGGCTCATTGAAACAACCTTAATTAATGTTGTAGCTTCTTCTCAAGTAACATTTTAGCATTATTGAATTGCTTTTTATGTTAGGATGATTCTAGTATTAGGGGAAAACCCACTGGTAGGAAACATAACACCTTATTAGAAATACATGTGTATTATTGCTTTTTCAAAGTCATGTAAGTGC
>NW_005344372.1:0-1002 GCF_000412655.1 Myotis brandtii | reverse complement strand
CATTCCAGTTATATGAGCTACCTAGAGTAAGCGAAACGGAAAGTGGAGTGGTGGTTTGCTGGGCCTGGGGGACTGAGCGATGGGCCTTATTGTTAATGTATACAGAGTTTCCACTTGGGAACGTGAAAAAATGCTAGTGGAGGTTACACAACAATGTGAATAGACTTATGCAACTGAACATACATTCAAAAGTGGTGAATTGTGTATGTATATTCCCACATTAAAACAAAACAAACACAGTGCCATAGAAGTGTATTGAATGAATTGAAAGATGTTCATGATATATTGTTTTAAGTGAGAAAAAAATGTCGCACTCATGATTTGGGATCTGTATTCATTTCCTGTTGCTACAGTAACAAATAACCACAACCTTAGTGGCTTTAAAGAATGCAAATTTGCTTTCTTACAGTCCTGAAGGTCAGAAGTCAAAAATGGGTCAGTTGGGCTGCCTTCCTTCCGGAGGCTCCATGGGAGAAGCCCTTTCCTTGACCTTTTCTGGCTCCTAGAAACGTTGCCTGCCTTCCTTGGCTCTCAGCCCCTTCCTCCACCTTCAAAGCCAGCATCGTAGCATCTTCCAGGCTCTCTCTCCTTGCTTTCATCGTCCTATCACCTGCTCTGACTCTGACCCTCCTGCTTTCCTCTTGTAAGGACCTTGTGATGATTACGTGGGGCCACCCAGATAATTCAGGGGAATCTCCCCATAGCAAGCGCCTTAACTTGATCACACCTGCCAAGTCCCTTTGCTGTATCAGGTAACATGCACCAGTTCCAGGGATCAGGATGGAGTCGTCTTTGAGGGGCCATTATTCAGCCGACCACATAACCCAGGTCCTTTTTATGGGAAATATAAATAAAATAATCACCTATGCATACTTAACACAAACATTTGTGAACTATAATCTCTTTGGATGAACAAATTTTAAATCTTTTTTTTTTCTTTCCCTCTGTCTATTATTTCTGAATTTTTTTCTGCTTGCTTTTTCATAAGCACATATTTTGAAA
>NW_005344371.1:0-210 GCF_000412655.1 Myotis brandtii | reverse complement strand
AGTGCAGGGTGGACTCTTTCTGAATATTGTAGTCTGACAGAGTGCGACCATCAGCTGTTTGCCCACAAAAATCAGACGATGCTGGTCAGGCAGGATGCCCTCCTTGTCTTGGATTTTAGCTTTGACATTCTCAATGGTGTCACTGGCTCAACCTCAAGGGTGATGGTCTTGCCCAGTGGTTCTCAACCTGTGTGTCGCGACCCCTTTGGC
>NW_005344370.1:0-202 GCF_000412655.1 Myotis brandtii | reverse complement strand
ACCATGGTCAGTGCTATGGACTGAATGTTTGTGCCCTCCCCACCCCAATGCATATATGGAAGCCCTGATCCTGATTGTATGTGGAGATGGGGCCGTTGGGAGGTAATCAGGGTGTGAAGAAGTCATGAGGTCATGAGTGTGGGGTTCTCATGATGGAATTAATGTGCTTATAAAAAGAGGAAGAGCCATGAGATCTCTGTCT
>NW_005344369.1:0-330 GCF_000412655.1 Myotis brandtii | reverse complement strand
AACTGCTCACCTGCCTGCCTGATTGCCCCTAACCACCGCTGCCTGCTGGCCTGATGCCCTAACTGCTCCCCTGCCAGCCAGATTGCCCCTAACCGCCTTTGCCTGCTGACCTGATTGCTTCTAACCACCCTGCCTGCTTGCCTGATTGCCCCCTAACTACTCCCCTGCCAGCCTGATTGCCCCTAACTGCCCTCCCCTGCCTGCCTGATCACCCCCTAACAGTTCCCCACTGCCAGCCTGATTATTCCCTAACTGCTCCCCCCTGCTGGCCTGAATCGCCCCTAACTGCCTCCGCCTTGGCCCCTGCCACCGTGGCTTTGTCTGGAAGGA
>NW_005344368.1:0-609 GCF_000412655.1 Myotis brandtii | reverse complement strand
ATTAAGATAAAAAATAAAAGGCACACTGGTTCAAAATTATAAAGCCTATATGCCTTACTCTTTTCCCCAATACTATGGGCATATTTTCTTTGTAGGAAAAATATGTATTTTCTCAATGCTCTCTCACACCCTTCTCATGAAACAGCTCAGAAATGTTAAACTTCAGATTATTCATAGTCTAAGAAGGGAGCTGAGATGAACTTGCTTCTACTCCCAGTACCACCATTTTTCCAGCTGCATGCATTAGGAAAACCACCTCGATCTATGAGCCTCGATTTTCTTATCTATCAAAGTAATAAAATTGTAATACCTTCTCTCCTTATCTTGTAGGACTATAAGAATAAGTTAACTTAAATCACTATACAAATATGACATGATCATTTAGACACAAGATATGGTAATATTTAGGTTTGTTTCCGAGGAAAATCTTACTAATTACACAATTCAGGCCACACACTTACTAGGCACTAGAAAATAAGGATCGTAACCTTTTTAGCTCATTGCAGTTTGCAAAGATGTTTCACTTATACTTTCTGATTTGATCCTCATGACAACAGTGTGAGGGAGGTATGCCTCATTTCCTCAATTCTAAAATGCAAATTTGAAGAT
>NW_005344367.1:0-1001 GCF_000412655.1 Myotis brandtii | reverse complement strand
ACATGTTTTGTTGTTTATGTCTTTCTTGGAGGAGCACATGTTTTAACTTGCCTTGGGTGAATTCTGAAGAATGGGGTTGCTGGGTTGTATGATCCATGTGTGTATAATCTTATAAAACAGTGCCATACTGCTATCCAAACGGACTATGTCACTTTCTATTCCCCGGCCTGTGTGTGAGTTTCATTTGGCCTATATCTCTGTCAACACTCCATATCCGTGGCCTTTTTAACTTTAGCCATTCTAGTGAAATGGTAGGAAAATCTTGTTGTGGTTTTAATTTGCATCTTGAAACTCTAAATGTACGGCTTCCATCAATTTTAGAACATTGTGACCATAACTTTTGGAAACATTTTGTGGCTACCTCTTCTTCTCTCCTTTCACACTGGGATTCTAAGTCCTTGATATGTTACTTTCATACTGTCTAATAGTCCCCCAAATTGCTGTTCAATCTCTTTTTCTGTGTTGTCTTCTCTATTCTTCAGTCCAAGCATTTTATTGATCGATCTTTAACTTTGCTTACTCTTTCCTCTCTTATCTCCATTTGGCTGTTAACTATTCACTGACTTGCTTACATAAGATAAAGAATTCCTTGGTGCCACCATGGCCAATTTCGTCTTAGCATCCAATTTCTCTGCTGAGATTTATTGCAAATATTTTGTCTTACACCCACTGGAAGTATGTTAGAGAATCGCTTTAGAATTCTCCCCTTAAATTCCAAGTACGGGGTCATATGAGGGTTGGAATCTGTTCCTGTTCTTTTCTCTTGAGAATGAACTCCATTTGGGGGGATTTTCATATTTCAGTTAATTTGGGTTTGGATCGGAATGTAAGTGATGAGGGTTTTAGAATCTGTTGGTTTTGTTATGATTTTCTAATTAGTGTTGTTTCTTTTGTTTTAGCAGCTTTGCCTTGCTTAGACTTGATGGTTGTTTCTTATTTTCCCCAGCTTTATTGAGGTATTATTGACAGATAAATATACAAGGTATACAAGTGATGTTTTG
>NW_005344366.1:0-1183 GCF_000412655.1 Myotis brandtii | reverse complement strand
TCTCTCTCTCTTTTTTTTTTATAAAAAATGATGGAGGTTGGTTTGGGAATCTTAGAAGTCAAATATATCTATCCTATATTTAACGATACCTAATAAAGGGCAATATGGTGTTATCAGAAAGTAATAAAATTAATTTTGTGCTGTTACTATATTGATACATATGCTTTTAATGTTTTATGCTGCATCAAAGTTATTCAGATGTAATAGTGTGCGCCATACTAAATGCATAGTCTAAGAGAAATGTACATAAAAGGGAAGGGCCTTTGCAGAAATTTTCTGAAGAAAATTTCCTGAGGTAAAGTAGGGCATCAACTTTCCACCAAATTGCCATTTACTATTTTAGAATACTTTACTAACTTGGCAAGAGATACAAGTAGTCACATGAAAACGAAGGTTATGAAGCTATATTTCTTATAATTATTTTAAGGAGTCTGACATAATATTTCCCATGCGTAGAAATAATTTAATATTTACTTTGAGCTCTCTGGATGTACGGAGCACATTGGAATTTGACATTCACTTAATTAAAACACTTATTTAGAGTTTCCTTGAGTGACTTTCTGTGACCTGCCTTTAACAGATAATTGCCAATCCTGTGCATCCTTTGTTGAAACTGCCTCCCAAGTATCATTAATTAGTAAGCTTTGAAAAACTCCCACATCTCAAGGATATTTTATAAAAAGGCAAAGTGAATGATTTAAATTTTAATTTCCATTAAATCAAACTGTTCCCCACTCTTGCAGAAAAAATTACTTAAAAACTTGAAGAAACACAAAATATAGTTTCATGGTAAACACTTTCCCAATAACCTTTATACTGGATGATCTATTGTGTCATTTAAGCACATGATCGCTTGTTTCATTTTCAGATAAAATGCCCGTTGCTCCTGTATCTGGAAAGATCTATTGAGAGGCAAATGCTACCCAAATGCTGTTCTCCGGAGATAGGAATGTACAGTGTCGTGGTTCTTGGCAGTGGCCCCATGATGCATTGCTCCAGCATCAGGAGACATCGTTCCCATAAAGCCTATGACATTGCAGTTCAGGGACTTTTTAACCTTTAGTACAGATCATTTTTATTGTCCCAGTAGAACTCAAAACATTTTATTCTTTCCATTTCTTTTTGGCACTGGGTACCAATTGCAACGCTGTTCTGTCAGGATGGGCAGAAAAAAACATGTAAA
>NW_005344365.1:0-795 GCF_000412655.1 Myotis brandtii | reverse complement strand
TTTCTCTTTTATTAGTGTAGATTATATTATTATTTTTCTTAATTTTTAGAGCGGGAGGAAGGCAGAGAGAAAAACATCGAGGTGAGAGAGATGTATGGATTGGTTGCCTCCTGTCCATGCCCCCAAAGGGGATTGAAGCTGAAATCTAGGTTTTTGTGTATGTATGTGTGTGTTTTTAACTTTTTATACTGTTTTATTTGTATGCTGCTGCCAATGTATCTAAAATAGTCAACCTTGTGAAATAGAAATTCATGAAAATTCAGAGAGGTAGATGTCAAGGACTGACAAAGACAGAAGTTTGTATAGTATGGCACATGTTACAGAGTAAGCTTTTTGTACAGGTTTTAGATTTCGCTCTCTTTGAATATTCACTGGTTCAAGAAAAGTGGTTCAGAACATCTTCAAAGATTCATTTCACTGCAAAAAGGAACAGACTTTTTGGGGTCTGAAGGGGTTGGTGTTTGAAGATAGCCGTCAGCAGGGGGTCATTTGAGCATTCTGCACACAGAATGGTTTCACATCTGCAGCTGCTGGGAAACCTATCCCCAAACCACAGAGCCTACTGCTAAGTCTCTGAAATTGGCTGCTGCAGGTCAGCCATGGCGCCCAGTGCACATCCTCCCCAGGGAAGGCAAGTCTGCCTGCCCCAGCCAGCTTGGTGGCTGATTCCCATCCCCCCCTTTTCATGCTGTATAATCTTGTTGTTTTGTTTGCTCAACTGTTTGTAAGACTCATTCTTATTTTCTGACTTTCTGGTACATGGGATGACACTCCAACCAACTGAGCCACACCGGC
>NW_005344364.1:0-496 GCF_000412655.1 Myotis brandtii | reverse complement strand
CCACAGGCTGTTACTGCAGAACTGGTTTCAGTATCTGAATAAACACTTCCACCAGTTCCCCTTCATCCGGGAGCTTCTCTGAGGGGAAAGCAGGTGCTGGCAGGGTGCTGGCAATGAGGGTGTCTCTGTTTATTGTGGGAGAGGAAACCCCCAGTAATACAGGGAGCTCTTTCCCCAGAGGGGGCGGAAGGAAGGGGCCTGGGGCATCCCAGAAACAGCGCAGTGACAGTGCTTCGAGCAAGAGCTGCTGGTGCCCCACGGGCAGCTCCTCCGCCACAGGCTCCCAGTGAGGCAGAGGCCGCCAGTCCTTCGGGGGAACACGCTGGGGAAAGAACAGACAACCAGCCAGCCTGAGGCAGACTGTGATGACCACCCACAGGAACACCCACTACCCCAGCCCTGGGGGCGGGTGGAGGAAAGCCCCCAGGAGGCATCCGACCACACTGCGTGAAGGAACCAGGCGAATCTGACACCCACCACCTGGGCGGAGGACCAG
>NW_005344363.1:0-627 GCF_000412655.1 Myotis brandtii | reverse complement strand
AAATAACCTTCATTTTATGACATAATTAGAAATGAGTCATTGTCGTTGAATAACAGTATTGCATATCACTATTTGTCCAAAGTGGTAAACTGAAGAAAATTTGTAGTCTTAACACTGTATGTAAAAATGAGAATGATTTATAAAATGAAGTATTCAATCAAAAGGGCTAGAAATACTACTAATAATATAGCAAAGGGATTAGAATAAACAAATACATGTAAAGCTATGGATTAGATGAATTACAGAAAATCAATATACGTAAAGGGAGAAAAAATCTACTTCTTTGAAATGACCAATAATTGGTACCTTGTGGCCAAGTCTGCCAAAGTAGATTTTGAAATAAAGAAAAGAAAAAAGAGACATGTAGAAGAAAGATAGGAAAGCACAAAATTAGAATGAGGACAAAGATACATAAGAAGAGATAAAAATAATTTGGTAGGTTCAGTATGATACTATGTACCATTTTGTAATAAATAATTTTTAAAATATAAATGAAAGGGTTAAGCCGGTGTTGCTCAGTGGTTGAGTGTCAACCTATGAACCAGGAGGTCATAGTTTGATTCTCAAAGTACATGCCAGGTTGCGGGTTAGATCCCCAGTAGGAGGCATCAGGGAGCAGTTGATCAA
>NW_005344362.1:0-309 GCF_000412655.1 Myotis brandtii | reverse complement strand
CTATATCCCTACTTGGATGCCAATATATAATACTAGAGGCTCGGTGCGCAAAATTCATGTGTAGGTAGGGTCCCTAGGCCTGGCCGGCTATCAGGGTCGATGGGGCCTTCCAGCTGCCAGCCAGGGACTTTCTTCTGGCTGCCAGCTGGGGCCTCCCTTCCCCAGCTGCCAGCCGGGGCCTTCCTTTGTTCCACGCCAACCCCTGGTAGTCAGCGCATGTCATAGTGAGCGACAGAACTCCTGGTCTCCCGGTCGAACTCCTGTGGGAACATTTTGCATATTAGCCTTTTATATCTATAGATGGTACTC
>NW_005344361.1:0-478 GCF_000412655.1 Myotis brandtii | reverse complement strand
GAATGTAATAGGATCAGAGGCATGGAAAGGGAGCAGAAAGACAATTCTTGGGGGGAAAGGGTTGTGGAGGGTGCGGGAAGAGATTGGACAAAAAGCTTTCACCTATGGACGAGGTCAGTGGTGGGGCAGGGAAGCCTGGAGTGGGTTCAAAACCTGGTGGAGGGGAGCTATGAGGGAAAAAAAGAGGAAGATCTGTAGTAATGTGAACAATAAAGATTTTTTTAAAAAGATCATATACCATGATCAAGTGAAATTTATTCCAGGGATGCAAGATTGGTGCAATATCTGCAAATCAATAAACATGATACACCACATAAACAAAATGAAGGATAAAAACCACATGGTCCTATCAATGGATGCAGAAAAAGCATCTGATAAATCCAGCACCCGTTTATAATCAAATCTCTCAGTAAATAGTCATTGTATAAATGCAAGTTAATATATATGAAAATTTTTGTCAGTTGAAGGTATATAAATA
>NW_005344360.1:0-547 GCF_000412655.1 Myotis brandtii | reverse complement strand
TCTTCCTACACAAGAGATAATATTAAAACAGAGGGGGGTGGCATATTATTTTTATTGGAAAGTAAGCTCTCATTTTCCTCCCCTGGTCAGCAGGGCCACATTGGCCTCTCAATAGAAACTTCCTTTAAAGGCTAAGAGAATTTGCTCATGCCCTTCCACTGACTGGAAGATTGATATTAGGAATGGGAAATACCAGTTTTGTGTTAAAGAAGACTAAAGTGAGCTGACAACTAAAGGCAACATGATTTTGAATTTGATTCTGTGCTATAAAGACAGTGATTGGGTTAATTGATGGGATCTGAAAATTAGACTGTAGTTATGTATCAATTTCTCAATTTTGATGGCTGTATTGTCACTATGTAGAGAATGTACGTGTTTGTAGAAAATACACACTAAGGTACTCAAGGGTAATGGGGCACTGGGTTAGCAACCTATTCCCAAATGGGTTCATGATAATAAAAGTTATTAGTACTGTACTTGTAAAAAATATATATATAATCTTAGAGGCCCGATGCATGAAATTCGTGCAAAGGGCTCGGCCCTCGCA
>NW_005344359.1:0-265 GCF_000412655.1 Myotis brandtii | reverse complement strand
TTAGCAAAGAAACATCAATCCTAAACGACTCACTAGACAGATGGATTTAATTGACATCTTTAGAACATTCCACCCCAAAACTACAGAATATATACTGCCTGGCCAGATTATTATGACCACCTGACGCTTGTAGGCAAATTAGCTGTACACTGCATCCAATGGGATATGAAAGCTGAAGGCCTGTTCGAACACATTTGCTGTCTGCAGTTAGCAAGATAAAACATCTCTAATTCGCATAGGAACACAAGGATTGGACAGTTGAGCA
>NW_005344358.1:0-426 GCF_000412655.1 Myotis brandtii | reverse complement strand
ATCTTTGGTTAATCTCTTCCCACCCTTCCCTCTCCCCGTTTCCCTCTGAGATTCATCAGTTTGTTCCATGTTTCCATGCCTGTGTGTTGAGCATCTGCCCCCTGGTGGTCAGTGAGCGTCATAGCTACCAGTCAAACAGTCAAACAGTTGAAGGGTCGGATTGTTGCTTAGGTTTTTATATATATAGATATCTGGCATTGTGATACTTCCAAATTTGGGATCATTTTTGGTTCCATATAAATTTTTGGAGTATTTGTTCTAGATCTGTGAGATATGGACATTTTAATGGCGTTAATCCTTCCAATCCAGGGCAATGGTTTATGTTTTCCCTTGTTTGTATCTTCCTCTATTTTTTTTCCAGTGTCTTATAATTTTCCAAGTACAGGTATTTTTTTTAAAATATATATTATTGATTTTTTACAGAGA
>NW_005344357.1:0-281 GCF_000412655.1 Myotis brandtii | reverse complement strand
GCCCGGCTGGGCGGCTAGAAACGCATCCAGGAGCCCGGCTTGGGCACGAGGGCCAGCCCAGGGCCGACAGGGGCTTGTCTTGTAGGACGTGAACTCACTTCCAGAATGGAGGCAGCGTTGGGAGCTGGAGGGAGACTTGTTGGAGGTGGGGAAACCTTCTAGCATTTTCTAGCCTGAGGGCCGCGGCAAAGGTAGCGGAGGAAGCAGTGGAAAGGAAGGCGCAGGTCCAGGCCTGGGGCCAGAGGAGCTGATCCCTGCCCTGCCGTTCCTCCATCACCTCA
>NW_005344356.1:0-545 GCF_000412655.1 Myotis brandtii | reverse complement strand
GACCTCCTGGTTCAGATGTTGATGCTCAACCACTGAGCCATGCTGGCTGGACTGTATCACTTTCTTTAATAAAAAATGGTTTTTACCCCAAAGTCTTCTTTTCCCCTTTCTTTTAAATAGAAACCATAATGATTTGAGAACTTGTTTCATTATGTTCTTCCTTTTATTCTTCTTCTTTTTTTCTTTTAATCTTCATTGTTAAAAGTATTACACAGGTCCTCCTTTTTCTTCTATTAACCTCTTCCAGCCCGCTCCCCTCCCCCCACAGGTCCTCACCACCCCGTTGTCTGTGTCCACAGGTTATGGATATATGCATTCAATATTTCAAATATGTTGGTGAAGAAAATGCCTAGTGCTTAGGGGACTGAGGAACCACAAGATAGAGGAATCGGGTTCCTCAATAACCCTAAACTAAACATCCCTCACTAACTGAGACCATCACTCTGTAGTGTTATCTGCATAAGGACAATGAATGCTATGTAGGGGTACCTATCAGATTTCACGTCCAGGGAAAGATGAAGTTCCAGGTCTGTAGGCATGTGGAG
>NW_005344355.1:0-210 GCF_000412655.1 Myotis brandtii | reverse complement strand
CTGCACTTCCCTCAGCCCATTAGCTTCCCCGATAAGATCTGGGAAGTGATATAAGGTCAAGCCTAATTATGCTAATAGGACTGTGCCCTCTAAGCTGGGACTTGTTTGTGACTTTGCCAACAGGTCAGTCCGAGGCTTAACCCTATCTCGGCTCCCCACACTTCCTTCCATATATCCATCCACCCACCCATCCATCCACCCACCCATCCA
>NW_005344354.1:0-521 GCF_000412655.1 Myotis brandtii | reverse complement strand
TCTCTCCATCTGCAAGCTTGTATTGTGGCCAAGCTTGAGTACAGAAGATCAGGCGCTTTTTCTTCAGGTTTTGCGAGTCAAATAAAACCCAGTTCCTCAGTATACAATCTAGGGGATGCTGACCTTGGTTGTAGATGAGGAGTTCCCAATCATTCCTTAGAATCTCTCTGGGGCCTCCAAAGATGATACCCAAAATTTCTGTTCTGGTCTGAGTTCCTTGCCTTGCAAAATAGAAGAATGACTTAATGGACAAAGAGATGAATGAAAGCAAAATTTTATTACAGAAAAGTTCCCTAATGCAGGGAGGGGACCCAAGCAGGTTGCCCTGGTTACTTGTGGTGATCCTATATAATAAAGAAGTAATATGCAAATTGACCATCACACCCTCGCACAAGATGGCCACGCCCATGTGGTCACAAGATAGCTGCCCCCATGTGGCCACAAGATGGCAGCCTCCATGTGGTCACAAGATGACCATGCCCATATGGTAACAAGATAGCCATGCCCATGTCATCACAAGA
>NW_005344353.1:0-500 GCF_000412655.1 Myotis brandtii | reverse complement strand
TTTTAGGATTTGCTTGTAGACTTAGGAGGATTTTTGCATAGACTTACCTTCTCACTGGACTGGTAGATGCTGCAAAGATGGACAATTGGTAAATGCTCTGCTTTTGAAAACCATTCTCTTGGTAATAACTAAAAGTGCTGGTCGCTAGAATCAGGTTCTCATGTCTTTCAAGGGCAAACATTTAAAGCCCTTCCTTACCTCCAGGATCTTTGATGAGATGAAAAATATTGATCTGTGAGGAGAGGGAGGGTGGTCATGGGTTACAGATGCTAATGTTCTGAATGACTCATAATTGCATTAAAAAGTGAGATATAAAAATGTCTTGTCTTGAGATCTAAAAATTTTCTTGGACTACAAAGTAAGGACTCACCAAGGAACTAAAAAGAAAGCAGATAAGTCACGGGAAACCTTCCAAGAACACCTCTGGGTGAAAACATAATAGAAACTGGCTACTGTGTCCAGATCGGGAAGTGAGCCATGGGGGTGTCTCATCATGAAGG
>NW_005344352.1:0-712 GCF_000412655.1 Myotis brandtii | reverse complement strand
TAGATGTGATAGAAGCCCCTCCCACAAGACAGAATTGGTGCTGTATAGGAAAATGGCTTATACTCATTAAGTAAAAATGAATAAGCCAACCTTAAGAGCGTGAACTTATGGAAACCAAACACTTCATAATCTCTATGGTATGGTGCTAAGCTCCATACACCACCACTGAGATGGAAAAGTCCTGTCAGTTTCAGTTCATCTTCTGGCAAATTGAAGCTGGGTCTAAAAGCACTAAGATGATGGAGTGAATAATTCACCAGTAGTATGATCTCAGGTGAGTGGTTTTACTTCCCTGGACTAAAGGCTGCTTGTTTTTAAAAGTGAAGGAGTTGGACATGATGGCTGTTAAAGCTTTTCAATGGTACAACTGTGTCATTTTTTGATCTCTCCAAGTCTTTTCATGATTTGATATCATATGATTCCACTTAGTTCTTGGGATTCATCCCCAACCTATATCCCTGCTCAATATGGCTGGCCTCAATGTCAGCATTGGTACAATGGGATGAAGGCCACTAAGACACCCGGAGGGATGATTACCAGTGTCACAGGCAACAGTGGACCTTCATGATGAGACACCCCCATGGCTCACTTCCCGACCTGGACACAGTAGCCAGTTTCTATTATGTTCTCACCCAGAGGTGTTCTTGGAAGGTTTCCAGCGACTTATCTGCTTTATTTTTAGTTCCTTGGTGAGTCCTTACTTTGTAGTCCA
>NW_005344351.1:0-705 GCF_000412655.1 Myotis brandtii | reverse complement strand
GTGTGTGTGTGTGTGTGTGTGGTGGTGGTGGTGGTGGAGGATCTGGGCTTCTTCATTGAATGCCATCACCTAACACACACACACGAACAAAAAAGCTCAGCTGAAAGCTGAAGTACCTGCCTTAAACTGAAGGAGGGGGGCTGTCCAAGCATTAGTGATGGAAATGGAGCATATTGTGCTCAGCCTGCCTGCGGCTGGCGCCCAGCAGCTCTCATTTACTCTGCTTCTTATGGGTATTTCATACAGTCACAAATGGTGTTTCTGCAGCAGAAAGTGAACTGGAAGAAATACTATGTACAAAAAAATATGAGGATGAAGTTTCTGTTGCTGGATTCTTAGTATTCTTTAGCTCACTTGTACTTTGCCTTTGAGACCATCATACTAACCGACATCACAAATACACACAGCAGTTTGCTTGGTCCCAGAGCAGCCAGACACTTGGAATGATTGTTCTAATTACCACCCACTGCCACCTCCTTGTTCCTCCTCTGGGCTTGCTTACACTTGTTTGAGAAACTACTTCCTTGGTTTTTTCGATCCGTCTCTGTCTCTCTCTCTCTCTTTTTTAATATGTTTTATTTATTTATTTATTTTAGAGAGAAGAAGGGAGGGAGGTAGAGAGATAAAAACATCCATGAGAGAAATATCATCCATCGGCTGCCTCCTGTATGCCCCCACTGGAGATTGAGCTGGCCATCCAGGCAT
>NW_005344350.1:0-233 GCF_000412655.1 Myotis brandtii | reverse complement strand
GGACGCTGTCGGTCCCAGGACTCGAATTTAAGCAGCAGGGAGGAAGCAGGAGGGGTGATCGCACCAGCTGTCACCCTTAGCCTGGAAGACCCAAGACTGGGAAAGTGTTTCATGTCACGCATCCCCTCTTTCTTTGAAATCCTTAGGGCTAAGCTTGGGTTCCGGGAAATTCGCAGGTACTTTTGTGGTCATTTGGTTCAGCGATCCTCAAACTTTAGCCTGCATCACAGCCT
>NW_005344349.1:0-1593 GCF_000412655.1 Myotis brandtii | reverse complement strand
ACAGTTATACCTTAACATTTCCTTTGGCTTTGCCAAGATAGACATAAGTCATAACATTAGAGAAGTGGTAGGCTCCTCTACAACAGTAATAAATACCTATATAAACTGATCAAAACTCTTGCCCTTGCTGGTCAAGGACACATACCTGGGTTGCAGGTTTCTCTCTCTCCCCTTCCCCTCTCTCTCTCATTGCTCACTTGGAGGGGAAATCAGCTGCCATGTCATGAGGACACTCAAGTAGTCTTACACGGAGTTCCATTTGGTGAAAAATCGAGGCCTCTGCCAACAATCTGTCCTAATTTGCAAGGAGTGTAAGTCAACTCTGGAAGCAGACCCTCCAGTCTCCAATAAGCCTTTACATGGCTGCAGCCCTGGCCAATTTCTGGACTGCAAACTCATGAGAGGTCCTGAGGCAGAATCACCCAACTAAGCTCTTCAGGCTTCCAAACCCACAGCAACTGTGTGAGATAATGTGTTTGTTGTTTTAAGCCATTACATTGGGGGTATTTTATTACACAGCATAAATAACTAATACAGTATCTAACAGACCTACTTCTGTTCTCTGGATAAGGAGTAGTGCATTGAGGGTAAAGACTCTTGAGGATGGCACTTCACGATTAGTTAGTCATGTGAAAATGCTAACAGGATGACCCCATGTGGTATAAAAGGTGCACTGGCCAACTTTATTAGGGTCAGAAAACTTGAGCTCTAGAGCTGGTTTCTATTTCTTGCTAGGAAGTTGGGCAAGTAACTTGGATAATCTTCCATTTCCCTACCTATGAAATTATTTTCATAAGTACTGCCTCACAAAGTTGTGAAACCCAAAAGCAAAAGGGCTTTAGAAAACATAAAGTGGCACGTCAATGTGCAAGGTGATGATTGTATCCTATACTATGGATGTATAGTTTGGCTAAGCATGTCATATTGTTGTTTTCCATGAAGGGATTTCAGAAATAGAAAGAACCTGCACCTAGCTTCCCAGGCCAGTATTATTTATCTTCCCATAGAACATGCCACAGATACACTTCCAACTTTCCTCTGGTTGTTTGGATGCTGGGAAAGCTAGGAGGGGAAAGCCCAGAAAAAGAAAAAAGGCACAAAAGAGTGAAGGAATCCTGGACTTAGAGTTAGGATTGGGTGTTTGGAATTGCCCCCTTTACCTTCCCTTTGAGATCCAAGAACTGACACTGTTTCCAAGAGAGTCAAGGAGACAAGAAGGCAGGAGAGAGAGGGCATGAGAGACATGTAAGAAAGCTGCCTTTGGCTACTTGGGATGAAGAAGGAAGGGAGGCAGCAATCTCCTAGAAAAAACCAAGTCAGGAGAGCTGGCTCTTGGTTAAGAGAAAAGCTCCTGTAGCCCTTGCTCCTTCCAGTGTGAATTTGGGAATTACCTGCCCATTGAAGTTGATAGGCAGGAGGCTCCTCTACTTAACTTTTGCACATTCCTTATAATACACCAGAAGCAGAGAAAAGCCGGCGCACCATGGAGTCAGTAAAAATAGCAAATACAGGTGAAGACTTGGCCTCCATAGCCTCTGGTGTAGGAAGCAATCCCAGCGGCTGTGCCGGCCTAGGTCTTCTGATAAAGGCGAT
>NW_005344348.1:0-358 GCF_000412655.1 Myotis brandtii | reverse complement strand
AAAGTTGAACAGGAGAAAGGAGTTAATAAACATAAATGAAGAATGAGAAACTTTTTGAGCTAAAGCCAAAGCTAACTACGGCATAATTATATTTGTAACATGGCAGCACTTTGAGAAGTTAACTCAGCAAAGATTCAAGCTTTAAACTTTTTTTCACCGAACTCTCCATTTCAGTAATAAATAAGAATAAACTTCAAAAAATTAATGTCTTAAGAAATTCCCTGGACCAAATTTCTCAATGTCCCAGTTTTGCTTCATGTTTTCCCCTAACTATCCTTGTTAAGAAAAAGGGCGCTATTATGAAATCCATTGGGGAAATGCCAGTAGCTCTATCCTCCTTAACACATGAGAGTGAAAA
>NW_005344347.1:0-442 GCF_000412655.1 Myotis brandtii | reverse complement strand
CCCTGCCAGCCCAATCGCCCCAACTGCCCTCCCCTGCTGCTACCCGCCTCCTCTGCCGGGGACGGCCTCCTCCGCGCTGTGTGGAGCCGCGGGACTCCCAGGCCTCACTATGTGGAGCGGCCGACAGGCCCCACCTCCGCTGTGCGTGTGGCCATCTTGCGGCAGCCATCTTATGATGATGTTGCGTGTGAGGGTCACCTAGGCTTTTATTAGTATAGAATCTATACTATAGATACACCATTGTGTTCTTAAAGCTTTGGGCCTGACTAAACGTTGAAATTACAGTTCCCAATTGTACAACTAGCAGGACTCAGATTAATAATGAGAGACACCTGAGTGCTTTCAGTGGGCAGTAGACGGGCCATAGTCTAGGGAACCCATCTCATGGTCAGATTGTGAAACCCGAAGAGGTGTACGGTTGTGCCCTCAAACTGTAGATGCA
>NW_005344346.1:0-335 GCF_000412655.1 Myotis brandtii | reverse complement strand
GTCAAACTTCAGAGGGAGTGGGGGGAGGGTGGTGGTGGTGGTGGTGAGAGATCAACCACAGGACTTGTATGCATGCATATAAGATAACCCATGTACATATACAGTAGGGGGGTGAGGGCATGTGCTGGGAGGGGTGGGAGAGGCCTGGAAGAGGTCAATGGGGGGAAAAGGAGACATATGTAATACTTTCAACAATAAAGAATTTAAATTTTAAAAAATTTTACGCCAGGAAGACAGTGGCGAGGACTCCACACCACTACCCCGAACATGGCAATTACAGTGTGGGCTGCATTTGCCGTCACCGAGACAGAGAAATGTTTTACAAACACTTTGTA
>NW_005344345.1:0-203 GCF_000412655.1 Myotis brandtii | reverse complement strand
GGATACAAAATTAACACCCAGAAATCTATGGAATTTTATACACCAATAGTGAACTTACAGAAAGAAACTAAAAAAACAATCCCATTTGCCATCACATCAAAAAAAATTAAGCTTCCTAGGAATAAATGTAACTAAGGAGGTAAAAGTCCTGTACTCAGAAAACTAAAAGACACTGAAAAAAGAGATAGAGGAAGACATAAACA
>NW_005344344.1:0-1986 GCF_000412655.1 Myotis brandtii | reverse complement strand
GGATGGAAAGAGCCACGTGGCCTCGGCCTGTTGGCTTGGCTAAAACACTCACTTTCATTATCTTCTTTGATGAGGCACCCAGGCCTCCGTCCTGTGCTAATCAAAGTTAAACACTCAACATGGTTCATCATAATGGAGAAGTCCCTCTCCCTACACACATACACACACACACACACACACACACACACACACACACACACACACACACAGTCAAGCTACTGAATTAATTTTAAAGCCCCATCCACAAGGAAGGCCATGCTCTGTGCCTCACACATGCTCTGTGAAACCTACACAGGAAAGCAATTGTAAAAAACAAAAGCAAAAACAAAACAAAACAAAAAACACCACACATATAAGCTGCTTTATTTTACATGAAACATCCATCCACACCAGTTGGAGTACATGTAATAAGCAATTATCTTCTCCATCCCAATAATTATCTTCTCTAACCAGTTTTTAAAATATTTCCCATTTAACTCTCCTTTCAAGATTAACAATACAATTACTAAACCAGTGATTCCTTTAACCTCCTCTCTTAGAATCCCAAGGTAAAGCACAATTATCCAGACAAATAATTTCATGCTGTGAATGTATCATCCCAGAGACCAAAATCTGGAAGTATGTAATTTCAGTAATGTTTTTGGCCAAGAAAATCTGGAATAGGTGGCTGGTGGTATCTGACATTAAAGGAAAATGTGTAATCTAACTTTAACAGAATTTCATTGCTCCTTTTTAAGGCTGGATCAATGACCTGTCATCCTTAGCTTGAAGGCCAAATATCCCTTCCTTTTCATTTAAATTTTTATGAAGCGACTATTAAAGGCCAGATACAGTGCTTGTTCCAGGGAGGTGAGGATCAATGCTACAGCCTCTGCCCTCATGGAACACGGAGTGATGGAAGGGAAGTTATTATGATTCTGTAGTTTAACTGTATGTTACTTATCCCACTGATGCGAGCTGAGAGCTACAGAAACACAGAGGAGAGGCAGACACTCCAAACTGGAGTGTGGAAAAGAGTTACTGGAGAACATCACCCTTGAAGAGAGTTTTGAAGATGGGTAAGTTGGCCCTGAGCAGGAGGAAGTGCTCAGAGAAGACATGCAGCAGATGCACAGGCAAGAGGAGACCACAGGACGGGGTGTGCATCAGGGAATCGTGGGAAAGTAAATATGCCAAGGCTGCATGACTAAGGGCTTTGTATGCCAAGCCAAGGAGTATGGAATTTCTTCTGAAAGCAATGGGAGTCACTGAGTCACCTGAGCTTTGAAGCCACCGCACTGGGTTAAGTTCTTAGGAATTCCAACATTTCCTGGCTGAAGCGAGGAAAATGTCTTGCCCAGTAGAGGTGTACAGTAGTGGTGGGGGTCTGAGGGAGGTCTGGGCTGGAGGTGCAGACAAGGAGCAGAGCAGTGTGGAATGGCTGAGCCTAAGAGTAGAGATGACAATCCTCTAAGAAAGAGGAAAAGATAAATCTTGAATCTTGGGGTGGAATACTGTGGAGACCATGAGACTCTTCTGGTTAAGGCTGCCCAGGAGAGAAGCCCCATGAAACCTGGGGTGCTAATGGGGCCATTTCTGTGTGGGCCATATGACTTTCATCAATAATTCTGTTTGCTGGGCATAAACTGTATTGTGTATTTAATGTTTCCAGCTAACTTGTGAATTCACACCCTTTGTCTCAAAGTGAAGGAGTAAGGAAATATTTGCAGATGGTATGCAAACATATTAACACTGAGCAGAAACAACAACAGACCCCTATCATTCCTAGAACTGCTTATATCAAGATATTTGTTCCTATCAACCGGTCACACCAGGAGTTTGCCTTTTTGTGACACAACCTTCAACAGCCAGACCTTGTACTAAGCTTTCGGCAGCCTCTCAGTTCCTTTTATCACCTTTCACCTGAAACTGTCTACGCTCTCAATTAGTTATTACCTTTTATTCCTACCACTAGAGGCCCGATGCATGAAGATTCATGTAAGAATA
>NW_005344343.1:0-275 GCF_000412655.1 Myotis brandtii | reverse complement strand
ATTTCAGACAGAATATAACTATATTCTCAGTAGGATCAGAATGGAGCATCATCTAGTGGTGGAAGACTTTTGAGCTGTTTATTCAATCAACAGATATTTACTGCACACCTCCTATTGTTTAGACACTGTTTGAGACACTAGATATAGCATGAACACAGCCCCTGCCCTCATGCCTATTCTATTGGAGGAAAAGAAGCAATAAACTGTAACTCATGAGCTATAACTATGACCAAGGCCTAGTCAGTGATGGCGAACCTTTTGAGCTCAGCATGTCA
>NW_005344342.1:0-219 GCF_000412655.1 Myotis brandtii | reverse complement strand
GGATTGAGCCTGCAACCTGGGCATGTGCCCTTTACCGAAATCGAACTCCGGACCTTTCAGTCCTCAGGCCGACGCCCTATCCACTGAGCCAAACCGGCTAGGCGGGAACTCTGTTTTTAATCTTAAAAAGAAAGAAAAAGAAAAAAAATGTTGGTTTCATGTAATCAGGGCCTTGACTACAAGCATCTTCCTTCCGCCTCTTCTTATGGGAGGTTAAGA
>NW_005344341.1:0-290 GCF_000412655.1 Myotis brandtii | reverse complement strand
AGGCCTGAGGTCACACCTTGCACAGCAGCGACAGGAGTTCTGTAAGCAGGTATGCAGACAGTGCGCGTAGCTACTTATAAAAATGCGTTTCTTGAAACACAAGACACACTGAGAGGAAAAGCTAGTCGTGGAGGGATTTCAGGTTTTACACTACCCGGCCAGACGGCTGTCGGGTAGCATGGGAGATGGGAAACTTTAGTTCCCAGGGCTTTTCCTGCTGCCGGAAGTGATGAGCAGAAAGATGTGCTCAGGGTGGCGGACGGAGGTGGCCGCTCCCCTTGGACAGCACA
>NW_005344340.1:0-378 GCF_000412655.1 Myotis brandtii | reverse complement strand
GAAAGGAAAGGAAAGGAAAGGAAAGGAAAGGAAAACATGCCAGTCTCTCCTCTATAACACTTGCCCTCCCAACTCCCTCCTCTTCTTACCTTTCAAGTAGCCAACTCAAAATTAACCTGCAGTGATGTTGCTAACATTTACTGAATACTAAATTATGTACCAAATGCTTTGGATTCACTTTCTTGTTGAACACTTACAGACTCTGAGATACATATTTTACAGATGTGGAGTTGCGAATCTGAGGCATTGAGATTCAGGAATGCGTCCAAGGTGCCCTGGTTAGTAGATGGTGAAGCCCCATGGAAGACAGGCAGCCTGTCTCCAGTGGTGTGAAACTGAACTGCTGCACATGCTGCCTCTCAATAAAGCTGAGCACAC
>NW_005344339.1:0-216 GCF_000412655.1 Myotis brandtii | reverse complement strand
TAAGAAGCATTCATTCCTGAACTTTTCCTGACTTTTTTCTTCCTCTCCTTCCAGTTAAAAAAATGTGTGTGTGTGTGTGTGTGTGTGTGTGTGTTTTTGTATGGGTTAGTTGGGGTGACATTGGTTGGTGGAATTGTGTAGGCTTCAGGTGTATAATTCTATGGTGCATCATCTGTTACATTGTGTTGTGTGTTTACCACCCAAAGCTAAATTTTT
>NW_005344338.1:0-1017 GCF_000412655.1 Myotis brandtii | reverse complement strand
AAAATGAGCCTTTCCCACTCTCTCATTTTGCTGAATGTCATGCACTCTCTGTTATTATTTGTAGACACCACACATGTCCTTGGCTCAGGCCTTTCCATGTCCTAATCTCTGTCTAAAATTTTCCCCCAGTATAGCTACATGGCTTAGTGAGATCTTCCCTGGCCACTTTTTCTAAATATTAACAGCCACCTGCCCTCTTGTACTTTCACTCTCTAGTCTTTTATCTTCTATCATTTCTGTTGATATAACCCTTGATAAATTATGTCTTTATGTATTATCTTCTCCCCCATGTGAATTCCATTAAGTCAGAAATTAAACTTTGTCACTCCTACATCCCTCGTGCCTACCACAGTCCTTGATAGCTTTGAGGTAGATGCTAATATTACTCATTTACTGATTAGGCTCAGAAAAGTTAAGGGCTGTGTTCAGTTTGTAAGTGGTGAAGCTACTAGAACTTAAGTCCAGAAAGTTTGAGTCCAAAGCCCATGCTTACTTTAAGTATATTGAATATTTGGACACTTCCAACCTCTTATTTAGCTCTCTGAATCTGACGATTGCATTTTTAATAATTTGTGTTACCCTTCATATCTCTGTACGACATTTATTTTGGCCTGATTTTATTTATACAAAAGCACTCACGGTGGCAAGAGGCACAATGAAATGGTCTCCTGTCCCCAGAGGACATTTCTATCATCCCTGAGCATTATTTCACTACCGGCAGGGAAAGCTTTGCTATCAACACCAATAATTAAGATTGGAAACTATCCAATGGATCACAGGGCAGATGCCTTTATCAATCTGGTTTCATAAAAATGTGGAGTAATTAGATCATTGGAAACAACTGTGATGCATTGTTGCCAGCGAATCAAATTCCTCCTTTGCTAATGGGAATGGGGTGGAGGTGCTTGGCGTACCGATGAAATGAGAATATTCAGAAGCCCCCATGGGAGAATGAAGTGTGGTAAAAGGCTTTACTTGCGCGGAGTTACATTCCTCAGGTTCTAAAGTCCCCTGGTC
>NW_005344337.1:0-902 GCF_000412655.1 Myotis brandtii | reverse complement strand
TTTTTTTAAAAAAATGTAATTTATATGAAAATACAGTTTCTAGACAGTCAGCAGCTCATCCAAAGGATAAAAATTGTTGTCATAAATCCAAAAAAAATTCAGTCTTGCATTCATGTGACTATCAAAATGAAATATTTTTCAGCAGGCATGATAGAAAACTTATTATTATACATTTTGGGTTTTTAAAGATTCTTATTTTGTTTTAGAAACATGCTATTACTTATATTAAACTATTTTGGGTTTTAATATCAATGTTGTCATTAGCAAAGAAGTATGCCACGTTATAAGCATAAACAAAACCAGGCTATATTTGAGCAGCACCTCAGAGGAAGTTTCTCAAGAAGTCACTTAAATAATTTAAAATTTATTTTTTTTCTCTGACGTTCTGTTATGCTACATATAGATACAAGAGTTTGATAACCTTTGGGTGATCATTTTTGGAGGAATCACAAAGTTAAATCTTAATCCCTTAATTTCTAAGTACCTCAAAATATTTCCCTTGTGATCATCTGGTTTACCTCTTTTTTGGTGAATTCTTCTAGAGAAACTCTTCTAAGAATTGCTACCTACTCCATATGCAAGTATCTGCTGTTGATGGTATTTTGAAAGACCATTTTACAGATATTTGGGGGCACCTGCCTCCCTACAATTCTTCTATTTGAAAAAATCTCCTCTATATGATTGAACACATGCAGTTATTTTTATATCCCATCATTCCCATGCTCTGAGCTAAGACTCATCTTAATAAAATTCTCTTTCCTATGACTTGAATTTTTGAGCCAGTAGAAACTCTGACTCATAATCTCCTCAGAAAGAGGGAAACCTGATTTTCAAAGAGAGGGAATGGACAGATAATACAGAGAATCAAACTCAAATCCATAAAGTCTCCTGAAGTCAAAGAG
>NW_005344336.1:0-586 GCF_000412655.1 Myotis brandtii | reverse complement strand
TTCCTTCTGAGAGAGTGGGCTCAGACTGGACCAGCATTTGCACGTGGCCCACAGTAGCCCTGGAGTCACTGTGCACAGCCTGCAAAGCCTTGTGACATGGCCCTAGGCAGCCAGGCCTTTAGTCCGTGCAATGACATGACATGGCCTCATACAAAGGACTCCTCCCAGAGTTCCTATATCAATAAACTAAGCAAAGAAGACGAGGTTGCTCCAGAATCTGAGATTACATAAAGAAATGACCAATAGGACCGAGAGGAGAGCTGTGCCCACACACACAGAAAGTCAGGAAAATAAGAAGAAATACTTCACAGGGAATACAGACACGAGAAAATCAAGCCCGTCCTTGAAGACACCTTACTCCCTGATGTTGCTTCAGCCCCGGTATATGTTTATGATACATACCCTTTGCTTTAGTTGTGAAGTGAGTCACTGTTTCTTCTTTAAGAATAACCCTGGAGCCTTTAGATACGGCTATGGTGGACTACTATAAAAGCCTCATTTAATCCATGGAAATTATTGTTATACCTAACTGTCCATTCTTGTCATTCTTAAATAGCTCACAAATGTCCTCTTACACCTACGAAAA
>NW_005344335.1:0-303 GCF_000412655.1 Myotis brandtii | reverse complement strand
GGATGGGAGGGACGCACCGCACACCAAGGGCACTGGGGCCGGGAGCGGAGACAGGACTCTCCCGGGACCTCTGTGAGGGTCACAGCCCTGCACGTCTGCGAGCTGAGAGGGTGTCTCTGTGTCTCCACCGACCCGTTTGCGGGGACTCCTTACGGCAGCCCCAGGAAAGTCACACGCGGGGACTGGGCCCATAAATAATGTGCACACACAGGCCTGGGCGGGTGTAAACGCAGTCCCTGTGTAACAATAACATAAGAGTTAAACAGTAAGTGAAAAGTCTATTTCCCTATTACCTAGTTGTTT
>NW_005344334.1:0-285 GCF_000412655.1 Myotis brandtii | reverse complement strand
CATCATTAGTGATATATCATTAGACACTAACATGTATTCTATTACTATATTCTATATATCAATGGCTCCATTAATAATTTTAAAAAGCATCTTCATAAAGGAGAGAGGGGCTGAGTGTTCACTACAATTGTGTCTTCATTGGTGTTCTCCTTCAGTATCCGTGGTGACCTAGTAAAAAAAAATTTCACATTATGAAACTGAAAATATATATACTTGCAAAAGGGATAGGTGAAACAAGACCAAAATAATGATTTAAAATAATGAGTGCAAAAGGTAAAGAATTAG
>NW_005344333.1:0-578 GCF_000412655.1 Myotis brandtii | reverse complement strand
ATTATCCAGCCAAATCACTGTTTGTTCTACATTTTCACGATTTTTCTTTTTTCTTTTAAATTTTTCATGATTTTTCTTTGTCCTAGAATGCCTACCGATGTCTCTCTCTCTCTACATGTGTAAATCCTACTCATCCAAGTCAGATGATATGACCTCTCTGGTCTATATCAGATAGAAGAAATATTCTCTATTGTTGAATCCTTAATACAGACATTATTTATATACAGGTCTCATCTAACCTACAATACAGTCAGCTCTTTGGTTCCTAGGCTGTTAATGTCTTTGTTGCACATGTCACCCAGGGTGCCTTGTATAAAGTAGTTGTTCGATAACTATTTGTTGAGTAAATAAAAATTCATCTGAGTAGGTATTTCCTTATAATTCTCTATTTTTATCCATAAAAATAGGAAGAAATATTAATCGTTTGGTTTGAGAAGTGTAGTACACTTTTTAGTAGTTTTTTTGTCTTTTACTCTTATGCTATATGTATAACACAGGTATCTTTTGAGGAACTTACGTATCTATTGATTTATTCAGAATTTACAACCCACCTTCTTTTATAAGGATTTAAAACAGCA
>NW_005344332.1:0-1158 GCF_000412655.1 Myotis brandtii | reverse complement strand
TTGGTTTATTCAATTGAGCTAATTAGAGGGCAAAAATATTAGTGATAATTTAACTTGACTATATATATGTATAGAGAGTAGAACTACTTAAGGCTTTCTGTGTCAGCCCCTGGGTTATCTAATAATCACGTTGGGTCCTCTGTTAATGCTATTCTCTACAAATGTAGTAATTTTCTCTTATTTGTAAAACTAGATTTACTGTATTGAAGGAAAAGGTTTGTGGCATTTCCTGTTCCAAGAAGTATACAGTCCCCAACTCCTATATAAAATGTTTAGAACTTTAGGGTTTGATAGTCAAGGTTCCAATACCTGTAGTAAAGCAGTTTTATTTTCACCATGAGTGTGTTTCATGGCTAAATAACTTGCAGCCAGAAGTGTTCCCTGAGATTCATCCAACTATGTCTCTTTCCATTTATTTCTGCTTCCTCGTTTTGCTTTTCCCTCCCTCTCTTATTAGCTCCATGGACCTCCTGTCACATTTCACAAAATATATGCCACTAGTACCATTGCCCACCTCCCCCACCTTCATCATGTCCCTCCAAATGCAGGAGTCAGAGCCTCATAATCTTCCTACTTTTCTCAACCTTTTCTACACCCTTCATGAGTATTGCTTCTCAAGTTTAAATATGAGGACTAGAGGTAGACTAGTTCGTGTGATGATTCTGTTTATAGACATGTATTTCTCATGGAATACATGAAATTATCAGAGCAGTTATCAGATCAATTTTGTTAGAATGGACAATATAAGTCATTCAAGTAAAACACAAGGTATTTGTCTCTTAAAGTCTCTTTCAATACTTTAGGAAACAAAGAAACATATAGATGATATATAATATACATCATACTATAATGTTTGGATGTGTGGGTATTGGTAAGTGGTTGTTACCTTCTGTGACACGGTCACTGTAGGGAAATAAGTGGTAGGTGCAGGATGTTACTGTTTATTGGAAAGATATCACAAAGACCACTGGAAAAAAAATAATCTGGATTTCCATAGCAACAAGTGATGTGTGCTGTTCACATTATTAATTAGAAACCCTCACTTTGTTGTCTCAAAGCTTGATGCACACAGAGGATGAAAAATAAGGATAGAGTGTATAGACAGGCTCTTCTCATACTATCAGGCATCTATTGCATTGCAGTATTTTGGGTAGAATT
>NW_005344331.1:0-222 GCF_000412655.1 Myotis brandtii | reverse complement strand
CTCAATCTGTTTCAATTTTCTGATTACTTGTGGGATAAATTTCACGTTTGAATTGTATTAATCGGCACACTTGCATGTGTAAGTGTCAAAGGGCTTTATTGGCTCCCATAAAAGCAAGTCTCAGGGCTGTCCTCTACAGGTCCTGTGGAATCCAAGAGGTCAAATATGTTGACAGGAATCTTCCTCTCCTGCTTTCCTTTGAGTGTGTCCTTAGCCGGGCTT
>NW_005344330.1:0-551 GCF_000412655.1 Myotis brandtii | reverse complement strand
CCGCTGGCTCCGAGGGCCTGGTGCTGGCTGCTCTGTCTGAGTGGAGTGCCCGCCGTGTGTGTGGAGGAGGCGGGCGTGGGCTCTGCTGTCAGGAAGCTCCCCTGGCACACAGGCCCCAGTGCACCTGCCACCGGGAGCTCCTCGAGCCCCTCCAGGCCTCATGCTCCCTGCGGCCCTGACATGTTTCCCGCACAGTGGCTGGTGGAGAACTGATGTTGTGACATCTGTGTGCTGCCTGCTCCTAGGTGCCCGCAGGTGCCCGCTGGCCGCTGCGTGACACCTGAGCGGAGCTGAAGAGCTCTGGGCTGTCTGGACTCTCTCTGGCCTCAGAGCTCACGAGGACTCCTATCCACTCCCGCCATTAGAAAGCAGTGGGTTGCCCTGGGGCAGACGCCACACTCAGCACACAGGCGAGAGGACAAAGACGGGACAGGTTTCGCCACTCCTGTGTCTGTCAGACCCGCGGTGGTGGCGGTGGTGGCCCGGCCCCTGCAGTCCTCCCGGGAGTGGCGTGGCTGTTGGTCGTTTCCAGGGGTCTCTGCGGAAACCTA
>NW_005344329.1:0-214 GCF_000412655.1 Myotis brandtii | reverse complement strand
AGAGAGAAACATCGATCAGCTGTCCCCTGCACACCTCTTACTGGGGATGTGCCCACACCAAGGTACATGCCCGTGACCGGAATCGAACCCAGGACCCTTAAGTCCACAAGCCGACGTTCAATCCACTGAGCCAAACTGGTCAGGGCGACATTTACTTTCTTGAATAAAATTTTTATATCTGCCCTAACTGGTTTGGCTCAGTGGATGGAGCGTC
>NW_005344328.1:0-749 GCF_000412655.1 Myotis brandtii | reverse complement strand
CTGTAAAAAATCAATAAAATATATGTAAAAAAAATAATGTAATGGATAAATGAAGTAAATCTAGCCAGTTGAGATCTCATTCAACAGCTTTGGTTTTCGACAGTGAGGAGCAGTATATATGTTTTCCCTAACTGAATTAGTTAAAAAAACAAAAAACAAAAAACTGCTGTCAAGTCCTACTTCATGTAAACTGCTTAGCAATAAGGGGTCATTAATTTATTTCCTTTTAAAATATATCAACAGTTATAAAATGAACACATATGTGGCAACTCTCTGGTTATTTTGACCAATGTAACTTTTCATGATTTTGTAGGCATTTCATTAATGGTTACTTTAAAATAGTAATCTTGTCTTATTTTCCAGAGTTATAAAAAGGACTATAAATATCCTGGCCTAGACGAATTATCCAACGTTGGATGTGCACTGTCCATTACTGGTCTGGTTCTCACAATTATATTTCAGATTGCCACCAGGTAAGAAGGGAAGTTGGCTCTTCTCATGAGAGAAATTGCTGTCCTTTTTATTTCCTCTGAGCATATTGCCCATTTTTAGTTTACTTGTGCGCTGTCTGTTTTCCCCATCAGCATGTAAATTGATGAGAACAGTGACCTCCTCTGACTTTGTTGTTGCTGTCGTTTGTTTTGTTTTGTTTTCACCACCATATCCACAAGGCTGACCACAGTGGAGAAATGGACTCATAGTAGAGAAATACCTGTAAAATAAATGGGTCTATTGTGTACTCTCATGCT
>NW_005344327.1:0-341 GCF_000412655.1 Myotis brandtii | reverse complement strand
TTCAATTTTGTGGCCAAATACGACATACATACAATTTATTTTGCTGTCATAATATTTTATAAAAAGAATGTGAAGCCCATACAATATTCTTTAATTTGTTCATTTCCCCACAAAGATATCTTAGAATAAAGGGCTTTTCCTACCATCTTTTATTTGTCTTTTTTCCAGATGGTCAGATTAGTTCAGGAAAAGTACCTGTTGTTTGGAGTGAAAGGAGCACCTGGAAAACATTATTCTAAGAGAAAAATGTTACATTTTTACATGTCCTATCAGGAAAAAGTGTATCCAGCTAAATAAAATAAAAAGACAGTTTAACAATAATGGCTTATTTTCATATTAAT
>NW_005344326.1:0-205 GCF_000412655.1 Myotis brandtii | reverse complement strand
AGTTCAGGAAGCAGGACTCCTGGTCTCCAGGTCCCTTTTCTTGGCTCAAACTCAGGAGCCTCCACCTCCTCCCTCAGACCCAGGAGCCCCGGTCTGCACCTACCTGCTCCCTCAAGACTCATAAGTCCAGGCCAGAGACAGTCTTCCATGCAGAGCACCTAATGATCAGGCTTTCTGTCCCTCCCCATTTTAATTCTATGTCCCA
>NW_005344325.1:0-211 GCF_000412655.1 Myotis brandtii | reverse complement strand
CCTTGTCCTTCTTGTCCTGTGTTGCTTTGTGGGGTTGATGCTTGCCACACTTTTTACAGAAAGTTCGGCGGGTTTTAGGAACGTTCACCATGTTTGTGAGCGCGCTATCGGCAGGGAACGCTTGCCATTTTTAATTATAACATAAACAACCCACGTGGCTTTAAAGTCAGGAAGATACTAGTAACTTGTTCATGTATATTTTAACAGAGTC
>NW_005344324.1:0-349 GCF_000412655.1 Myotis brandtii | reverse complement strand
GGAAGTCCTTCAGTGTAAGGAGTACACTCATTAAACATCAGAGAGTTCACACTGGAGAGAAGCCGTATGAGTGTACTGAATGTAGGAAGTCTTTTCGCCAAAAATCTAACCTTACTAGCCATCTGAGAAATCACAGTGAAAAGAAACCATATGAGTGTACTGAATTTGGAAAGTCCTTCAGTGAAAGAAGTACACTCATTAAACACCAGAGAGTTCACACTGGAGAGAAGCCATGTGCGTGTACTTAATGTGGGAAGTCTTTTTGCAAAAATTCTGAGCTTATTAAACACCTGAGAAATCACAGTGGAGAGGAGCCATATGAGTGTACTGAATGTGGAAAGTTCTTCAG
>NW_005344323.1:0-260 GCF_000412655.1 Myotis brandtii | reverse complement strand
TTTTGTGCACCGGGCCTCTAGTATATATATATTCCCATTGTCAAGGTTGTTCAGGATCTGGATCTTAGGGTCCCCTGAACCAGCAGTGCTGCCTTAAAACAAAGGCTCCCTCCCGAACCTCAGGGTGTCCGACTGTCACTTCCACACCAATTTCATAAATTCTATATTCTATAATATTTGGTGCGTTGGCCCAACAGGTCCTCAGGGTCTGGCCAAGAGTACATTCTCATTTGATTTTTTAGTCTTGGTAAATTCAGAAA
>NW_005344322.1:0-412 GCF_000412655.1 Myotis brandtii | reverse complement strand
GGCCCAGGCTCCAGGGCCACATAAACATAACTTCAGCCTCCAGATCTAGACAAAACACACAGCCCAGCAGCGTTGCAATGGCCTGGTTACATAACTGCTCTATGCCTCAGTTTCCTTATCTGTAACATGGGGTTGACTAGGAGATTGACTCTGTAGAGTTGTTCTGAGGATTAAATGAAATAATCCATACAGAGTACTAAGCTGGCACCTGAGACAAAGCAGTACCCTGACAGGGCTCACCCCTCAGTGTTGGGCTGCGTGAAGGAGAAGCAGGCATTTGCCAAGTGGGAGCAGAATGGGAGGGAGCTCCCAGGCAAAGGCCCCAGAGGCCTGGAGAGGAAGGGGTGACCAGGAGGACTGTGGTTAGTCAGAGTGATCTGTATTTCAGCTGTTCTGATGCACCCTCTCCCCT
>NW_005344321.1:0-224 GCF_000412655.1 Myotis brandtii | reverse complement strand
ATTTCCTTCTTTTCTTACAGCTGAGTAGTATTCCATTTTGTAAATATACCACCGCTTTTTATCCACTCATCTATTGATGGGCACTTGGGCTGTTTCCAAAACTTGGCTAGTGTAAATAATATTGCAATGAACATAGGGGTGCACATATTCTTTCAAAATAGTGTTTTGCAATTATTTGGATATATTTCCTGAAGTGAAATTGCTGGATCATAAGATGGCTCTAT
>NW_005344320.1:0-232 GCF_000412655.1 Myotis brandtii | reverse complement strand
TTTTCATCTGTTTCTTCTTGATTCTTGCATAAGTTGTAGATTTTTTCCTCCATCCGGTTCATGCACTCTAGGGCCCTTATTCTGAATTCTTTTTCTGACATGTTGCATGACTCTGTTTTACTTAGCTTCTTTGCTGATGAGTCCTACTTTTCTTTCCTTTTGGGGTTTCTTTGTTTACCCATGTTTGATCTCACAGACAGATCTAGATGTTGAGTTGTTCAGGGGCTGGTCC
>NW_005344319.1:0-271 GCF_000412655.1 Myotis brandtii | reverse complement strand
GAAAATAAAACCTGTAAAAAAAACTATCAATTGTTTGTATGGAAATATAGCTAAATGTTATTTTCTTTACCTAAATTAAGTAGTATCTTATTATCATGCTATTTATAATTTTTCCGGTTCTTCTATTTTTAAAAATCTATTATTAATGATATCAAAGGTTTCTATTTTTCTTTTTTTTCCCCCTCTAGGTCTTTTCTTAGAAACAGCAAATTCGCATGAAATAAATTTAAAAACACGACAGAAACAAATTCAAAGCAATTATGGTTTTAAA
>NW_005344318.1:0-222 GCF_000412655.1 Myotis brandtii | reverse complement strand
GTGTAGAGAATACAGTCAATAATATTGATAATAACAATGTATGGTGTCATATGGGTACCAGACCTCCCAGGGTGATCACTTCACAAGGTATTAAATATGTAATCATTATGTTGTAAAACTAAAATATAATATTACTAGAGGCCTGGTGCACAAATTCATGAACAGGTGGGGTCCCTTGGGGTGGTCTGCGGGGATCGGGCCCCAGCTCATGCCCCCAGCCTT
>NW_005344317.1:0-823 GCF_000412655.1 Myotis brandtii | reverse complement strand
CTAAGAGTGTCATATAGTCTTCACATCAGCTCCATCTCCTTATCGTCCCTGTGAGGAGACTTGCAGGTACCTGCACAAAACCCGGCCAGACAATGAAAAGAGTCACTCCCTCACTGATCGCAAAGGGATTTTATGCACCCTGCCTTGTTGCTGCAGGACCCTCAGCACGTTTGAGATGTTGGCAGGGTAACGTTTATTCATTTCACAAATGAGAAACCGACGCTTGGAAAAGTTGAGTGACTTGCCCAGGGTCACAAAGTGTTTCAGGAGATGAAATATGACTTAGTCCCAAGTTTGTCTGACCCCAAAGCCATTTGCAGTCCTAAGTTTTTCTTGCATCTCAAGCATAAAGTTCATGTTGGACTTTTTAAAAAAAAAATGACCAATCCCTTAAATAGGCAGAGCCAACTTTGATAATGGTAGCACCCGAAGTCGCTGCCGCTTCCCTGACACAGCCTCACTCTTAGTATCTCTTCATCCTCCCAACAACGTTGACGAAGGCCTGAGAATGACCCAGCTAGCACTCACCGAGCACTGAGTGTGCAGTAGGCACTGTCCTAAGCATTTTGCATGTATTCATTTCATACTTGCAATAAACCTATGACGTCAGTGCCATTGCTATTCCTATTTTACAGATAAGAAAATTGAGGCCCAGAGGGATTAACTTACTTGCCAAAGACCCCACAGCTAGTCAGGGGCCGAGCCAGGCAGCCTGGTCTGGAGCTCTTGCTCTTAGTCACTGACTCTGTTGATAAGACAGCGATTACTCAGAGAGGTAAGCCACTTGCCCAGTTGTGCAGAGTCCAGAAATGATGCTTCAGAC
>NW_005344316.1:0-230 GCF_000412655.1 Myotis brandtii | reverse complement strand
CAACTGAGGTACATGACCTTGACTGGAATCAAACCTGCAACCCTTTGGTTCTTGGACCGATGCTCTATCCACTGAGCCAAACCAGCCAGAGCTCTGTCTTCCTTTCTTTTTGTTACTTCTTTCTTGATACAGGAGACCCCATCTCTGGTATTTTGATCCCCCCCGCGTTTTTTGCCCTAGAATTAAAAGTCATTTTTTTCTTATTCATTTATTTATTCAACAAACAATTG
>NW_005344315.1:0-1025 GCF_000412655.1 Myotis brandtii | reverse complement strand
ACTGGAACCAGTGGGCAGATGATACAGGAAATAAGATGTTAGCTCAACAGCCTAAATGATGCATGTTAGTGGAATTGACTAACATTTAGTGTGATTTATCTACCATGGTGAACTCCCTATTATTGCAAAAATACAGAATCAAAGGTGACTGATCAGAGCAATCTGTAGATGTCATCTTCCCAGGGAGAAACTTGCCTTTTCCTGAACTCTCCTAATCAAACTGCTTTTAAATAACCAAAACTCCACCAATGAGTTTTAAATCTGGCGAAAGAAGGAAACAAACACAGCTGAATTTCAGTACAGAAAGTAAGAAGTATATAAAGAAAAGTAAAGAGAGTGGATGTGGGCTTTCACAAAAGAAGACTCCTTCACTCTGACACAGAAATAGGGCCTTCACATCTGCCAGGATTTCCTCCAATAGAGATTAAAGCTGAATGAGTGATTTCAGACAGAGGAAACAGTATGGATAAAGAAAGATTCAGAAACAGACAAAATGTAAGGATGTTAAAATATCACTGTTTGGTGAATATCAAAGGAAGTAATTGAAACTTTGTTTAGAAATATAACTGGATCAAAGGCAGACCATGAAAATTTTCAGATGCTTAGTGGCAATATGTTTCTTTAAGTAGTAAAGAGATATTGAAGGTTTGGAGTTGTTGGATGGGATATTTTCTGTTATCTAATAACATTGGTTAGCTCCCAACATACAATGTTATGTAGAATTGGAGATAGATGAAATTCTGGCTTACATCTGACTTTTCAGAAAACCTAGTTATGAAATATGTGTCCCATAGGCTGCTGTAATTGTATGCATGTGTGTATGGATTCATGTACTGTATATGTATAAAATATATTCTATCATTTTTTTCTTGGTTGTTTTAATGTATGTGGAAGATGAACAATGTTAAATACCTGCTAGATAACTAAAAATTATGACATTTTTCTTTAGTTTTAATAATTAAATGGATTATTTTTCTATTGTTTATCATATCTTTTTAAAATTTATTTTTTAATTACAGTTGACA
>NW_005344314.1:0-439 GCF_000412655.1 Myotis brandtii | reverse complement strand
CCCCCCCCCCCCCCCCCGCCCCGGCTAATCTCTACCATCGGAAGAATTTTCTGCCACCCCTGAGTGCATGGTAGTTCAGCTACCATCCTTTTCAATTGGCACACACATACCATGCTGACACATTTATGATCCAAAGAGGACTTTTTTTCTCCTGTCAGTTGATCATAAGGAGCCATATATGAGCTGAGGGAGAAGGATGTGGAAGAGAACACCAGTGGGTGACATGGATGTGAGCCACCTTGTACAGCTTGCTTATGCTCTCCGGCCCTCCTCATGCTTGATCCTGAATGTGCTACTTGCATCATGCGATGGTTTGTGCTGGGCGCACATCACCTTATGACTTATTGGTCTGAGAGGGCCCAGCTCAATATGAGCTGTTCTGGTGGCTTGGTCACTTGGTGACCTATGGCCAAGCACTCTCAGGACACAAGGTTGGAGC
>NW_005344313.1:0-212 GCF_000412655.1 Myotis brandtii | reverse complement strand
TAACTGCACTTAGCTAAGGACTTGTTATGATGATGATGATAGTAATAACTAGAGGCCCAGTGCACAAATTTGTACATGGGTGGGGTCCCTTGGCCTGACCGGCGATTGGGGCCAATTGGGGCTGTCTTGCACAGTCCTGATCAGGACCAATTGGAGGCGGCCAGCCACGGGGAGGGACCGCGGGAGGTTGGTCAGCCACGGGAGGTTGGCTG
>NW_005344312.1:0-476 GCF_000412655.1 Myotis brandtii | reverse complement strand
GAAACTATAACATGTAACATACATGAATGTATAACATGTCTAACATACAAGAGCGTTTTAAAATTGCTGGGGGTGAAAATTGCAGAAACGAGATGCATAAGTCAAAGACATGAACTGATGATTCACACACACAAAAAAAGAATAAAAAATGTTCCTTAGCCCTAAACGGTTTGGCTCAGTGGTAGAGCATCGGCCTGCGGACTCAAGGGTCCCAGGTTTGATTCCAGTTAAGGGCATGTACCTTGGTTGTGGGCACATACCCAGTAGGGAGTGTGCTGGAGGCAGCTGATCAATGTTTCTCTCTCGTCGATGTTTCTAACTCACTATCCCTCTTCCTTCCTCTTTGTAAAAAAATCAATAACATATATATTTTTAAAAAATGATCCTTAAGCATGAAAAACTATACAACTGTTTAATGAGAAAAATGCACATTAAAATCACACTGAGATATTTCTCACCTATCAGATTAGCAAAAA
>NW_005344311.1:0-326 GCF_000412655.1 Myotis brandtii | reverse complement strand
TCGTGACTGGTCAACAGGTCGTTCTGTTACAACGGAACGACCAGAACAACCTGTCGACCAGTGGCTATGATGTGCACTGACCACCAGGGGGAAGATGCTCAATGCAGGAGCTGCTCCCTGGTGGTCAGTGTGCTCCCACAGCCAACCTCCTGTCCCTGCTGGCAGGCCAACCACCCGCGGTCCCTCCCCCCGGCTGGCTAGCCCCCTTCCCCCCGATAGGCCCCGATCGAAGGGCTGGCCGGCCAACCTCCCAGGGTCCCTCCCCCCGGCCGACCAGCCCCCATAGGCTTCAATTGCTGGCCAGGCCAAGGGACCCCACCCATGCA
>NW_005344310.1:0-248 GCF_000412655.1 Myotis brandtii | reverse complement strand
TTTTTTTTTTTCTTGCTGTGGTAATTATGGAAGCATAGAGTTGGATCCTCTGTGAGCCTGACTTTTCAGTAAAAATGATCTGAGCCTGAGCCAAAAATCAACTTTAATTGTGGAGCTGTTTGTTACAACCTAAGCTGTCCTTATTATTACAATAAGGGCAGAGAAGAATTAAGCAACACAATTAAAAAGTTAAATCCAGCATATATAGGTGGTCCCAAAAAATGTATACACACTTTAACAGCTCACAG
>NW_005344309.1:0-310 GCF_000412655.1 Myotis brandtii | reverse complement strand
TGAAGGAGGATTTGAGAGTTACATCCCTCTGTGTTTGCCACAATCCATCCTTTGTACCCTGTGGATTCACTTATTGGTATGCATTTCTGTAACAGCTATTCATGAAGAAATTTAGAAAAGGATGGCAGTGGTTTGAATCACATCCCCCTTCCCAATTCCAGAGCCACAACTGGTACTCATCTATCTTTTTCTTTACCCCTCCTTTCAAGTCCCCATGCCCCTCAACTAACACCTCTGCTGGTCTAATTAGATGGCTTACCTGATGAAATGTCCCACCCTCATTCTTGATGGATCTGAGTTCTTGGAAACC
>NW_005344308.1:0-532 GCF_000412655.1 Myotis brandtii | reverse complement strand
CGCGTGTCATAGGTTCGCCATCACTGATCTAGGCCAATGTTGAAAAGCCTTCTCACCAATGTAGAAAGATCTTAGTATCTTTTGTATGTTCTCCTGTGCTTCAGATGGTTAAAAGGCAAATGCCTATAATATTACATCCATGTTTGAATTGCCAAGCAAATTATATGTATTCAAAAGGGATAATCTAAGAATGCTGCCAAATGTTTCAAAATCAACAAGTACTTCGTGAGCATCTATTATGTGCCAAGCACTATGCTAGGCATTCCAAGTATATAACAGTACTATGGGGATTATACTTAAATGAATTACTGAAATCACTTATCATTGTTCCTGGCATGTAGTTTTTGTTAATAATCTGAGGTCTTATATCCAGATCATGGGTTCTCCCAGCTGTAAGTAATCAAGCTGGGCTAAGCATTTATGCCACATGATTCTTTCCCTACCTACGTTCTCTTCCTATATTCTTCACTTTAACCTAACTCCTAACCAACCTATCTACTTTATTTATATATTAGTACTAACTGTTATCTAT
>NW_005344307.1:0-204 GCF_000412655.1 Myotis brandtii | reverse complement strand
CAAAATCAACAAGCGAAAGTGGCACATTTTGGAGGCGTGCAGAGCCGGATATGTCCCCAGGGTGTCTCCGAGGCCAGTAAGACCAACACCAAACAGGGCACACGCACTGCAGCTCACGCCAGCGGTCCCCAGGCGGCGCCCTCGGCAAGTACCAGGTTGTGCAAGACGCCCGTCACTCGCCCAGCTCCCCCAGCCCTACCCCAC
>NW_005344306.1:0-565 GCF_000412655.1 Myotis brandtii | reverse complement strand
TTTTTTTTTTGTTTCTTTGTTGTTTCTTTTTTCTATATAATAGAGGTAGCAGTTCATAGGCTCATTGTTATGGAAATATTTGAAGGAATCAATTGTACATAAACTGCCCAGTTACTCCTTCATTTCTATATTCAGAGATTATAGGAGGGCATTTCATCAGCTAAGAAGAAAGTCCATTCACCCAGGAGGGTACTGTACTCACCAACATTAAGCACAGGATTGGTGAGGAGGCACTAGTATCTTTATAAGCTCTATGGTGATTATCTTTTATAGGCTGGAGATAACAATGTAGAATGATGCATGAAGTTGGGTTCCCTGATATGAATTAGGATAATGGGATTCAATGATAGATAAAGCTTATTGAATTTGTTTGCCTATCAGATAAAAAAAAATTGAGCAAATAATTATACATATCAGAGAAACGGAATGGTGATTGTTGGATTGATTCACCGATTATCTTTGGCTAATCAATGATGGGTTACTAAAAATAAATTATATGGATAATCTGTTATGGTGCTACTTTACATTTATATATACGTCTGCAGGACAGAAATATGATTTAACT
>NW_005344305.1:0-354 GCF_000412655.1 Myotis brandtii | reverse complement strand
ATAAAATATATTAAAAAAATAAAATATAATAAAGTAGGTCAGCACAAAATGCTAATACTCTCCCCAAACAGGGTAGGGTACATTTCATGGAGGAAGAAGTGACAGATAAACTGGGCCTTGAAGGATGAATAGGAGTCTACTTAGCTATAGAAAACTAATGGAAGACCATTTTGTATGCAAGGAAATGTAAATTCTTAGGCTGGGAGGGCCCTGGGGGCTGACATCTCCCCTTCCTCTCAATCGCCACCGGGAAAGGCAGCGGTGAGTGGTGAGTGCGAGTAGCTCAGTCCAGTGGCAGGTTCCCAGACTCCAGCTGCGCTGCGCGATTGGTGCTGGTGGTGCTGGTGCTGGTGG
>NW_005344304.1:0-279 GCF_000412655.1 Myotis brandtii | reverse complement strand
CATCGGGTCCTGGTATCATGTCCGCTGTACAGATGGGGAAACTGAGGTGCAGCGTGATGGCTAACTAGCCCAAGGTCACACAGCTCACGAGGAGGACCAACATTAGGATTCGAACCCAGCTCCGGGCCCACAGGGTTGGCCCCAGCTCCACAGGGCAGGACCCTGAGAGAGGCTCAGAGACTGGAGCTTGAGAGGTAGCCACTGAGAAATTAGCAGAAAAGAGCTGACAGGATGTCTGAGGACAGCCTGGCTGGTGTGGCTCAGTGGTTGAATGTCAAC
>NW_005344303.1:0-838 GCF_000412655.1 Myotis brandtii | reverse complement strand
TAAGTCCAAGGATGAGAAGCCAGTTGCTAAGAAATGGATCTATGGGATCTGGTCTCCAAGAACATTGTTGAGAAGCTAAAATCGACATCAGTATTCACCTACCTTCAGACTACTTTAAAAAAAAACACAACCTCATTTGTTTAACACGCTTTCAGTTAATTTTTCTGTTACTTACAGCTGAAAGCATTCCTAAATTAATCATCTTTATTGCCAGACTGTGAGCTATTTGACATCAAGGACTGTATCTTTCACTTCTTTACTTTCTCCAGCATCTAGTATAGGGCCTAGCCAATAACCAACCTTAATAACCATCCGCTAGCAAATGGGAAAGGATGGGAGGGAGTTTTCTAGCCCTCACAGTGTCTATTGAAGCAGACAAGACATGGGTATTAGATGAAATAGTAGTAAACAAATGATGTTCTAGACCTAATTTAAAAATTAGATATAAGTAAATCCTGCTGACCAGATGCTATCCACCCAAGAGCTCTGAAGGATGTAATTGCAGAAATGTTTAGCCAAGATGTGTGACCTGTTATTATAAAAGGCCTTAAGTCCCAGAGGCTAGATGATGGTCAAAATCCCTCCCACCTACAGAGTCGCCTGCAGAGGAGCCTGGGAACCAGAGAACATGGGTCTGACTTCTGTTCCAAACAGGTTGATAGAATCTATAAGAGAGATCACAGGACACCTGAAGAACATGAATTTGGTGCAAAGTTGGCCTCGCACTTCCTAAAGGAGACCCAGAAAGAGAAAATTCTCTTTAAAAGAGAAAAATAGTGAGGCATGATGGGAAGGAGAAGAAAGAAGCCGATGCACAGGACATATTTAGAATTTCAAA
>NW_005344302.1:0-681 GCF_000412655.1 Myotis brandtii | reverse complement strand
GCTGGGCTGCCAGGTGTGGGCTATGGGCTTTGATTTGGACAGGGGTCTGGCAGCTGCCACTGAGATCAGACCTGCCTGTACCCCCTCGCCGCTTCCATTCCAGTGGGACCCTGGGCTCCTTTCCTTGTGAGCACTCACTCACTCAGGGGTTCAGTTCCGATGTCTTTGCTTCCAGGAAATCTTTTGCTTTGTTGTTTTTGCTATTTTTGTCTATTTTTTCACAAACACATAAAAACATCCAAGATGTTTGGTTGACGCTCACGCGCTCAGGTGTCTTTGGGGGACATCCCCCCCTGCTCACTGTGGTCTGAGTGAGCGGGGACGCCAGCCTGAGGTCCCTCAGTTGTCATGGGCATCTGGTGCCAGGGGAGGTCAGCGGTCCAGTGGGTGTATTGCCACCGAAGGCGACCAGTGTGCCTCCGTGACAGCGCCAGGTCAGCCCTGCGCCGCCCTCTTTCCTGCATCCGCTCCTCTGTTCCCTTGCCAGCCACTGTCCCTGAGCAGGTGCTCGCCCAGGGCCATGGGCCAGGCCTGTGGGTGCCCAGGTGGTGCGGAGTGCTCCAGCCGCTAGTGCTCACCGGTCATGGAGAGACAGACCCACAGATTGTTCTGCGAGGTGGAGCGGTGCGTGTTGGCGCGAGGCGGTAGGAGGAAGGGTAGAGCAAAGGCCCTGGAGCCACA
>NW_005344301.1:0-324 GCF_000412655.1 Myotis brandtii | reverse complement strand
AAAAACCACAAAACTTGCACTTTTTAAACGACTGCAGCCTTCTTTATCTTTATCCTTAGGTCTCACTACCAGAAAGAGTGTCGTGTTAGGAGATGGTTAGGGTTAAAGAGCTCTCTGCTCTGGGCTCTCCTCCGAAGGCCTTCCGAGGTTGGCCCTGCAGCTGGGGCTTTGCGCCCACATGGACTCGCCTCATTTGGTCATTTCCTCCCCAACAGGCGCTCACCTAGCCGCCCCCTGACGACCCGAGGAAGCTGTGATCGCGGCGCCTCGGACCCCCTGGTCCCCTCGGGAATGAAGGCCCTCGGGGTGCTCCTGGTCTTCACG
>NW_005344300.1:0-493 GCF_000412655.1 Myotis brandtii | reverse complement strand
TCGCCGTTTATGTGAAGTTCAGGTTTAACTGGGCATCCGTATCTTACATGGCCACCCTACATGGGGGTAAAGGGACAGGGCTGCAGTGTTGGTCCTAGCATGACGACTGTTCCCACCGGGCCATAGTGACTCCTTTCATGTCTGCGCTAGGATCTGAACCCTAACTGATTCTACCTCTGCCTCTTTCTTAAAAGCACATTTTACTTCCTTTTCCTGCATAATTTCCCCCCTTGGTTCCCCATGAATCAAGGCTAAAGGCTAAGCCAAGTCTGTCCCATGCACTGGTGTACCCCAGGGCCTGGACATCGAGATACGGGGTGAACAGCTTCAGAATGAACACACGCGTGTCTGCAGAGGAATGGGTCCCTGCTGTCTCCAGTCTCATGGCTCATCCCCCTCCCTCCCGCGTACCTCCTGCTGGGCCACCCTGAGCTTCTTTCACCATTCCTGCCTCCCGCCCATCCCAGTCCCTCCAACTCCCACTCATTCTCCA
>NW_005344299.1:0-287 GCF_000412655.1 Myotis brandtii | reverse complement strand
TTTCTGATTAGCAAAAGAAGGATGCATATATGTTACACTTTAAGCCAAGCCAAGCAAATTGTATGGCCTGGTTATCATTATCGCTCTTCCTTTGGGAACCACAGCTATGGGGCAGAGGTAGGAGCTGGTACCTGGAGAGGTCAGGAGAGCTGTGACCTAGCTCTGGCCCTACCGTTAACACTAGCCCAGTGGAATACCCGAGCAAGTGCTGGGTCCCTCTTCCACTACTTTGCAAGTGAAATTAGACTGTTGATCTCTTAAGAGTCCTTCCAACATTCTAATCATAC
>NW_005344298.1:0-790 GCF_000412655.1 Myotis brandtii | reverse complement strand
ATGTATATATGTGTGTGTGTGTGTGTGTGTGTGTGTGAATAAAACAGAAGTTTTACACAATAATATTTACTCTTACTATCTGGGGTGCTCTGTAATTTTCAATTTTCTTTCTTTTACCCCTTACATGTTGGAGGTGACTCACTGAATGCAGTTCAGGACTCAGTACTGAATCAGGACCCACCTTGCTTATCTACAAAGATCATCCCCTTCTCAGAATTTCCAACCTGTCTTCTAGATTTCATTTTTTAATTGTCTTTCAAACATTTAATGTCTCCCCCAACTAGGTGCTTACTTCCCTCCTTACATGTCTTTCAAAGATTTTAAACTACAAAACAAGAAGTGCAGATACATATCCTCTGGTATCCTATTTTCTGGACGAGAGGTAACACTAGTTCATTTGTGGTATGCATGCCATTTATAAACAGCACTGCTTTCATGTTCATTTTTCTAGTCCCTAAACCAACAGTAGCAAAACTTTAGTGTGCGTTAAAAATCACCTGAAGCTTTTGTTAAATAAGCAGGTTAACAGGCTCCAACCCAAGAGATTCTGACTCAGGGGGCCCCTGGTAGCCTCCAGGAATCTACATTTTTAACCACCCCATTGATCTTTTTTATCTCTTTGGTCACTTGAGCTTCTGCTCTAAACATATAAAGGTCTAAAACGGGTCAGCAAGCTTTTTCTTTAAAGAGTCAGATTATAAATATTTTAGGTTTGCAGTTCACATGATGTGTGTTGTTACCTACTCAACTTCACAGCTGTGGTGTGAAAGCATTCATAGACAGTATGTAA
>NW_005344297.1:0-341 GCF_000412655.1 Myotis brandtii | reverse complement strand
TGCCACACTCCAGACTAGGGTTGATCCATGATCAATTTCTACTGGTCTCCGGTAAAACAGGGAAAGTATAGACATTTTCCAGAGAACTAATTTGCCAAATGCAGAGGTTGTCTTCCCTACTTTTTTGGTAGTAAGATATAGCTTCTTGTGTGAAATGAGGGAGATTACAGATTATTGTTATATACAGTAGGTCCTCAGGTTACGTGGGAGATCCATTCCTATGGCGCGACGTAACGCGACTTTTGCCATCAGTCGGAAACCACCTCCATAAGTACCTACATCACTCACATGGAGCACATACACCGCAGTAATGAAATGAAACAGTAAAAAAAATTTAAAAG
>NW_005344296.1:0-302 GCF_000412655.1 Myotis brandtii | reverse complement strand
AGCTGAGAGGAATCCCTGGCCAGCAATGAGGGGAAATTGGATTTTTATCCTGTAACCATGAGAAGGTGAGTGCTGCCAGCAGTCGGAGGGACCTACAGCTAAACTGCTTTCTGGTCAAGCCTCCGGAGGAGAACATGGCCATTGTCACCTCGATTGTGGCCTTGGGAGACCTTGGTCAGGGCCTGGACGCACGGTTCCCGGACTCCCGACCCACAGAACTCCGAGCGAACACCTGGGCTCTGGTTGAAGCCCTGGCTTGCCTGCATGTTGGACATGAGACCTTTACTTTTTTCAGTGGGTTA
>NW_005344295.1:0-1362 GCF_000412655.1 Myotis brandtii | reverse complement strand
TTTTTTATTTTACTGCACATCATGGTATTTAAAATACCTTATTAATTACTGAATTTGTTTTGCTACTTGAAATAGATTATGTATGTATTCATGAATGCTGTATGAACATTGCTATCTATCAACTTTTTCTTCCAAATTAAACATTTTACTTATCCAGAATGTTTTAGTATCAAAACAAGGCACAGAAAGGGTTTTCCTTTTTCCCTCCATTTAATCTTATGGGCAAGTTTGACTTTACTTACAGAAGTGGGACATCCAAAAGCTTTGAGTACAAAATTGAAATTATTATACAGAGTATTTCGGTATTTTATCAAGATGATTGGACGTATAAATAACATATATAAATTAAAACTGGTTTAAATTATGTTATGTAGATATAGATATTTTTATATTTGCTCACAGGTCTTTAAAAATTATAAATGTAAAATATTGTCTTTATTTACCCCAAATTTTAGAACTTTTTGAAGCTAACTTCTGAAATACAAACCTTTTCCAGATTTCTTCTACTATTGTTTACTTAAGCATTACATAATGTCCTCTTCAGAACAATTCTCTTCCCTCATTATTTATAATTATGCCCACACTGTCTAGCTAGTAACACAATAATGATTTTTATTGTTTTGTGATAACTGCATACACAAAGTAACTCTACTGGATTGAAATCTAACAACATTCTCTCTTTCTCTGTTCTATGCTTTTCTATCTGTTGCATAAAATTTTAAATCAAGGATGTTTAATAACTATGACATATGTACTTAGAATTAATTCTATACACAGTAAAAATGAAGACATCAGTCCCACTCTATAGAGAGACCACAGAAAAAGAAAAGAGAATATTGCATGTAAACATTTCCAGTTATGTGTGTGTGTGTGTCTGTGTATGGGTCTATGTGTGTCTGTGCATATATACATTTATTATATATTTGGGGGCAAAATATTTCCCTGACTTTCTAAAAAATTAGATTTTGTAACAAATTTAATGTTTAATCACTTTCAATTTTTGCTTATAGAAAGCTTTGTCAGTTTTGGAATCACTATACTTCCAAAACTATGATATAATAAACACATTCTACATATTAACCATTAATTTTTGAATAACTTTGGCTCAATACCATTGTGGGACTAGTTCTTAAACTTTTATGAGTAATTGTCTATCCTTGGAACTGTTTTTTTTTTAATTTTTCCAAACTATATGTAGAATATATTTTTATCTTCTAGAAGAAAAACCAAATGATAGGATCTTAATGCATTATAATATTTACAATTAGACACCGAGGATCTTGTCTTGACATATAATAAGTAAAACGAGATAAGTTGCATACAAGTCTCACTATCATTTTTAGTACCAAGTAAATCTATATT
>NW_005344294.1:0-371 GCF_000412655.1 Myotis brandtii | reverse complement strand
TTCATGTTTAAGATCTATGGGCCAAGAATTTGGGTCAAGCTCAGCTGAGTGGTTACTCTGTGGTCAACTAGGGTCACTTGCTATTTGATTGGCAGCTGGGCTAGTCTGGAGGACCCAGGAAGGCTTCATTCATGTGGGACATTTTAGTGATGGTGATTTGAAGACTGGGCTGAGTTGGTTGACTCTCCCTCTCCATGCATCCTCGTAGGTGTCTCACCCTGTCTCCCCAATGTGCAGTATTTGTTGTCTTACATGGTAGCTTAGACTTCAAGAGTGAGTGTTCCATGGAAAGGGAAGTGGAAGCTTCCAGGCTCTTGAAAATCTTGAGACTGATGCAACATCCCTGCAAGAGAGGGAATGTGGGACCTAGA
>NW_005344293.1:0-238 GCF_000412655.1 Myotis brandtii | reverse complement strand
TCCTCCCTGGTCTCTCACGGGATGTTTTCTTTCCGCAGGTGGTAAAGGAGGGAGCTACACTCAGGCTGCCAGTGAGTATGGAGGAGGGACCCCTGAGTCCCTGTGACAGTGCAGATGGGAGCCTTTGGGGGACCCCACCCGCATAGTTCCTCCTTAGTCTCCTGCCCTGGGGCTCTATCCGTGTCCTGGTGTGCCCCTCCGCTCCCCAGGCAGTGACAGCGGCCAGGGCTCTGATGTG
>NW_005344292.1:0-827 GCF_000412655.1 Myotis brandtii | reverse complement strand
AATCAATAAAATATATAAAAAAATAAAAATAAAATAATTGTCCTAAGATGACAATGCTAACTCTAGTGGCTGTTGCCCTTAACGTTCTGATTTTTTGTATTTCTGATCAGAGTTACTCTCATTTATGGCCTGAGGTCATTTCAGGTTGGGCCCCTTTTGAGGTAGGAGGTATTGAGCAGAAGGAAATTCGGGGAATGGTGGGTGAGCAGGAAAGCAGTTCTGGGGCCGGGTGAGCAGTTTCACAGCGTGTCAGCCCAGGTCTCCTGGGCAAGTGCCTGGTCCACGGGGGTGCGTTTCTGAGGTTCCCTCAGCACCCGGAGCGTTGTACCTGTGGGGTAAGGACACGGAGCTGACGTCAGGGACACATCTCAACTCCGTGACTTCCTAACTGGAGAACTGGGGCAGGTTGCTCCACCGTTTTCTCCCTCACTTTCTTTGTCTGTAAAATGGAAATAATGGCACCTTCTTTGTAGGATTGTTAAGCAAACAAAATAAGAAGATGTAAGTAACATGCTTATTAGTACATAACTACTGGGTAAGTGTTGGCTGATATTACTGGACTAGAGAAGTCGGTGGATCTTTTGGTGCCTTTAGTTCTGGAAGCTTAGACTGGACTGAGCAGTCCAGGAAATGACCTCAGGGACACTGTACTCAGCTCAGAGTCGGTAATGCTGTAAGCTCCTTCTTGAGCAATAACCTCTAAATCCCGGATGCACCATCAGCAACAGAGAGATTCATCTTCCCTGTGACACGCTCTCAAGCATAACTCTAAGTTTAATTTGGGACCTGCGTTGACAAGTACTTTAAAAACACACACACAAAACAAT
>NW_005344291.1:0-437 GCF_000412655.1 Myotis brandtii | reverse complement strand
TACTGGTATTTCTCTGTCACATGGATGTTTCTCTCTATAAAAATCAATTTTAAAAACATTCTTAGGTGAGAATTAAAAAATATATATATATTAAAAAATTTCAGCTCTAAAATTTTATTTGGTTCTGATTTTAAATTTTATTTTTCATTTACAGTTCACATTCAATATCCTAGCCAGTATAGTAAAACCGTAATATGCAAATTGACCGAATGGTGGGATGACTGGTCACTATGAACTGACCACCAGGGCGTAGACGCTCAACATAGGAGCTGCTCCCTGGTGGTCAGTGCACTCCCACAGAGGGAGCACTGCTCAGCCAGAAACCGGACTCATGGTTGGTGAGTGCAGCAGCGCTGGATGGAGACTTTGTGGCAGCACTAAGGCCAGGCTGAGGTCCCCCCCACTCCCAGTGCATGAATTTCATGCACTGGGCCTCT
>NW_005344290.1:0-889 GCF_000412655.1 Myotis brandtii | reverse complement strand
TTCCCCTTTTTATAAGGACACAGTCATATTGGATTAGGGCCCAGCTAATGACCTCATCTGAAAGACCCCATTTCCAAATAAGGCGACATTCATAGTTACAGAGGGTTCGGATTTCACTATTAATACCGATTTAATCCATAATAATAATAATATCTATCTTGAAAAATCACCAGAGAGGATCATATGTATTAGTGAAATGTATACAAATCACATAACATGTCTTCGGTGAATGTATTTCTTATAGATGTCTTATTTAGATGATAGGATGGCATAAGTAATGTACTGTGAATATTCCTTTTCTGTGAATTATGAAGGCTTTTCAAGTAGTCCTATTTTTTCCAGGGACCATGGCTCTTTATTCTTTCCTCATAGACCTCCTTGGCATTTTCCCAATTTTCATTGTTTCTCCTTCATTTATAAACACCAGACTTTTCGTCTTTTATGTTGGATAAGCAAATATCTCTAGGTTGGGGGTCAAGGATCTCTTTTATAAACAGCATGTTTGTCTGGGGCCTGTTATTTGGTAAATTCAATTCAATTTCATTCGTTCCAGATATTCAAAGTCTATACCACTGGTTCATATTTTTCGCTGTCCAGAACAGTAACCTTCACAGTGGTTAGTTGTGTTCTCTTAGAGTAGCAGACGATTGCTATCAAATATAAAATTAAACACCCGTCACAACTCCCCTCATCCTTTCTTTCAAGAAAACCTCAAAAAACCTTGGGTGACAAGAGGGCTCTGTGGAATGGCTGGAAAAACACTGACCCAGGGGGGGAAAAAGTATAACAAGTCACATTTTTCCCATTACTTAAGGGAAATTGTGGTGTTAATTTTTTTTTCTTAATCTTTGGGCTAAGTGTAAATATGTGACTCACCCAAACTAGCTCA
>NW_005344289.1:0-352 GCF_000412655.1 Myotis brandtii | reverse complement strand
TTTACTATTGAATTCATTGAAATTACCTATTATGTCCCATTAAAAAAAATGTTGGTCTCACTCACTAGATTGATTTTATGACTCACTAATAGGTGACAGCCTGCAACTTGAAAAACAATGGTCAAAGGAGTAGCAAACATAAAAAATAAAATGTTTGAAGACAAACAGTGTGTATTTCTGCAATAGAGATACACCTATTAAGGTTCATGGACATCATACCCTTGGCTACAACATCCTGTGCCCCAATGTATTTGATGGACTATTGCCAACAAGGCATCCTTTTAAAAATAACCCGCCCAGATATTTAACAAACAGCTGCCATATTCTGGTCACTGATCTGGCTCTGCAAATA
>NW_005344288.1:0-201 GCF_000412655.1 Myotis brandtii | reverse complement strand
CATGTAAGATCTTTGGTTAATCTCTTCCCTCCCTCCCCACACCCCCATTCCTCTGAGATTCATCAGTCTGTTCTATGTTTCCATGCTTGTGTGTTGAGCATCTGCTCCCTGGTGGTCAGTGAGCATCAGAGCTACCGGCTGAACAGTCTAAAAGTTACTTAGGCTTTTATATATATAGATATACAGATGTTCCCTAATCTT
>NW_005344287.1:0-278 GCF_000412655.1 Myotis brandtii | reverse complement strand
ACAATGCAATGAGTATTTTGTATTAGGTTTGACTTTATTTGAACTAACATAGTATCGACAAACAGAACTAAAGAAACAATTTGTTTTTCAATGCCTATTGTCCTTACCTCCATATTTTCTTGAATCTGTAACTTTCCTCTCCCTTCCCTGATCCCGCTGGTCTGTCACACCACCTGTCAGTGGAAGACTATAAAACCTCCTCTGTGCTCCCCTCCCATCACTGCTTCCACTTAGGGACCCAGTTCATCTGCTTTCCATGGGGATCTTTTTAAAATTCA
>NW_005344286.1:0-317 GCF_000412655.1 Myotis brandtii | reverse complement strand
ACTAGAGGCCTGGTGCACGAAATCTGTGCACTGGGGGTGGGGGGTGCTGTCCTTCAGCCCAGCCTGCACCCTTTCCAATCTGAGACCCCTCAGGGGATGTCCAACTGCCAGCAGACAGACATCCCTCTCACAATCTGGGACTGCTGGCTCCTAACAACTCGCCTGCCTGCCTGCCTGATCGCCCTTAACCCCTCTGTCTGCCAGCCTGATCGCCCCTACTTTGCCCTCCCCTGCAGGCCTGATCGCCCCCAGCTGCCCTCCCCTGCCAGCTGGAACACCTCCAACTGCCCTCCCCTACTGGCCTGATTGCCCCTAAC
>NW_005344285.1:0-540 GCF_000412655.1 Myotis brandtii | reverse complement strand
CTCAGAGAATACCTGTTGATTGAATATGAAAGGGACACAATGCCATGGGGCAAGAATTAAATTTCCTGGCTTTGGGAGCAGAATGTTCCCAGGTTGGGCCTGGAATCATCTAACATAAAGGAACATCACGGCCCACAAGACCACTGGCAATTCCTGGACTTTCTCTGAGCCTGTTAAAGGCAGGACGTGGGCAGATGGCATGCCCTTTAAACACTCATGCCCTTAGGGATACTGCATTTCTTCCTATAGACTGAGGATTCATTGGCACATAGACTGGTACTTTTGTCTACTCTGGATCTGCCTGCCTGTCTGTCTGTCTGACTTTCCTGTGGTTGTTGTTTTGTTGAAGCTGGACCAGCATCCACAAGTGTGAACATGATGGAACCCTGAGAGAATGAGTTTCCTAGGCTGGCAAGATGAAGCCCTAAGGAGAGGACATTTGGATCAGCTGAATGCTCTGGGAAGTGCCTGGAGCTATCTTCATGCCTTTATTCCAAAGCCAGTGATTTCACTAGAAAAGCATAACTTTGAGAGAATTTC
>NW_005344284.1:0-231 GCF_000412655.1 Myotis brandtii | reverse complement strand
CTTTTATTAGTGTAGACTAGAGGCCCGGTGCATGAAACTTGTGCATGGGGGAGGGGGGTCCCCTCAGCCCAGCCAGCACCCTCTCCAATCTGGGACCCTTCAGGGGATGTCCGACTCCCAGTTTAGGCCTGATATCAGGGAGTCGGACATCCCTCTCACAATCCGGGACCTATGGCTCCTAACTGCTCATCTGCCCTGATTGCCCCTAACTGCCCCCGCTGCCAGCCTGAT
>NW_005344283.1:0-831 GCF_000412655.1 Myotis brandtii | reverse complement strand
TGCACTGAGCCTCTAGTATCAATTATAAAAATTCACAGGTACTGAAAAACTAATGTGGTCAAAGTTTATATAAATGATCCTGAGGAAGATTATCTTTACTTTATAGATGAGGAGACTGAAACACAGAAAACTAACAAGCAGATGACCACATATTTAGTAAGTGGTAGAAATTTTTTCTAGAACTGATATGCTTAATTAGTAGTATAATAGCATCTGAAAATTAGCAAGCAGTGTTAGAAGGTTTAAGTAGTTTGGCCTTGGCCATAGTTTGTAGTGATAAAGTTATACTTAAAATAACAGAAAAGGAGGATTTTTAAGGGATTATGAAATTTTTCCATTTAGTTTTGAGGGCCCCAGTAATGTTAGGACTAAGATTTTGAATGCTATTTATCACATTATTGTATGAATGTCCTTTTGTTTTTCTTTAAAAAACAAAACAAAACACTGCATTTGATCAGGTATTAAGAAAACAAAATAAAAGAAAAAGATGAGCCTAGAAAAAACAAAACAGAATTTAGAGAAAATATAAAGAACTCAGACCTCGGGGTTAGAAAGTAAAATTCTCCCTTATCTCAGATTATATTTGTTTTTAAGGGCTGCTATAACAAAGTACCACAAACTAAATGACTTACAACAGAGGCTAGAAGCCTATAATCAAACTGTTAGCGGTCATGCTCCCTCTGAAACCTGTAGGGGAAGGACCCTTCCTTGCCTTTCCCAGCTTCTGGTAAACCCAAACTATTATCAATTTGTGACAACATAACTCTAACCTTCACAGGGTATTTTCTCTGTGCCAAATGTCTCCTTTTTATGACTCCAGTCTTACTGGGT
>NW_005344282.1:0-224 GCF_000412655.1 Myotis brandtii | reverse complement strand
TGTGAAAAATCAATAAAATATATTTTTAAAAAATGATGAGAGAGAATCATTGAGCAGTGGCCTTCTGCATGCTCCCCTCTGGGGATTGAGCCCACAACTCAGGCATGTGCCCTGACTGGGAATCGAACCAGGACCTCCTGGTTCATAGGTTGGTGCTCAATCACTCAAGCCCAGCAATTTATTTGGGATCCTAAGTACATCTTGAAAATTCCTTCACCTATCTA
>NW_005344281.1:0-432 GCF_000412655.1 Myotis brandtii | reverse complement strand
ACACGGACAGGTTTTCATTTACAGAGAGGAGTGTTCATGGTGCAGTATCTGCTTACAAGCACATCTATGAGGAGAAAAAACAAGCAAACCAAGCAGGGTGCCATGGACCTGAAAACAGTGACGGCCCCTCACACAGAGCCTGGGCAGGTCCTGGGCCCGATTCCAGGAGCAGGCATCGTTGTCGCAGGAGTGAGGCTCCCTGAGAGCCGCTGCCCGAAGGCCTTCCCTGGGACAAGCTGCGGCGGCGAGGACGTGATACTGACCGTCCTGCGCTGTGCAGCCTGGGCTACTGTGTGTGCCTTCGCCTTTAACACAAAGCTTAAAAAGCAAAACGAAGGAAGATATTTTAAGAATAGAAAAAGCCTTATAGAATAAGGATATAAAGAAAGAAAATACTTTTGTACAGCTGTAAAACGTGTTTGAGTTTTAAGC
>NW_005344280.1:0-1213 GCF_000412655.1 Myotis brandtii | reverse complement strand
TTTTTTGTGACAAGTTTTACTTTAACTTTTATTTTTTAACTATCAAAAAACACACACACTAACAAGTAAAAAAAAAAAAAAAACACCCACAAGCTGAAAAGCACTAAATCTTCCACATACTATGAGATCTTTCAGTGTTGAAAGTACATATCAAGTAAAATTTGCCATTTTGTCGTAGATGATTATGGAGGAAAATTAGCTAAAATGTTAAAATAGTAATGAGCTCACAGTCTTTTTCAGAATTAAATGCCTAAATTTAATGAGTGGGCCTTCCAAAAATGTTTTAGATAGACAGTAGTGGTGAGACAGAAATTTTCATGTTAGAACTGTTGTACCATTAAAAGGAAAATTGCCCCTTTCTTGTCTTTCAGTTACTTGATATCAAATTATTGGCTCAGAGTCTCTGGTGGCTGCATGCCAGATTAGCAATATTGGGAACCTGAATCTATCAGCTCAAGGTAGCATTGCTGGCATGGGCCTCTACAGCACTTAATTTAATTAGATGAAGCTCCCATTGTTGAAACTGCTGAACACAGTATTTTTTACTGAGCCAAGGAAGAATCTAATTTATTAGACCTTTGAAACTGTGCTGTAAAAGTGTTATTGTGGTGTCTCAGAGCGACTGCAATTGTTTTGAATATAAATTCTGAATCCCAAGGAAAGCAGTATTTCAGGGATATATTCTGTCTTTATTGCTGATGTGCTAGGTGTTTTTCTTTCAAGCTATGCACTCTATTTTGATCTTGGTTATTGTTGGCTTGCAAGTTAGAATACAGTTTCCCATTAATATTCCACAAAGAAATTTGGTGCCGTGATGGGAGTAGTGAACCAAGATTAAGGAGGCCTGTATTTTATTTTATCTTTGTTTTACTGTATGATATTGAACCCGCCATTTCATTCCAGCAGGCTTTTATAAAAATATAAAGAAAAGGCATTTATCTAGAAACAAGAGTTGTTAGAAAGCTTATAAAATAAATTCTGAAAGGATATTTGAGGTATATAGGAAAAATGAAATTAATTTTTATTGAGCAATTGCTGAATGCTTGCTATGAAATGGCAAGCAATCAAACAAAATGAAAAGTAACAATAAAAAAACCTTATCCTTTTCCCCACAGAAATTATACCTAGAGAGGACCAAAAATTACCAACATTCCTGCTAAGAATATATTTGTTTTGTAAATGAAACTAAGAAAAATTTGTGGATTATACTCAA
>NW_005344279.1:0-455 GCF_000412655.1 Myotis brandtii | reverse complement strand
TTAGATTTCATTATTTCTACCAATTTAGAGTATGTAAGAATGATATTTGTTTGGCATTTTCTTCATTAATTATTATGTTGCATGTCTTTTCATGTATACGTCATTTACGCTTCCTTTTCTGTGACATGACTATTTGTATTTTGGCTAATTTTCACTTGGACAGCTTGTTTGCTTGTTATTGATTGCGAGAATCCTTTATGTCAGTGATTCCCCACAGGTTTCCATTATAGCACACATAAGGAAAGAATAGACACAATGAGGTGGAGCTGATGAGGCTGCTTACAATGGAAGTTTTTTGCCCAAGATATTGAGAGCTAAGATCAATATTTTAGTTCTACCTGTAACTCATTCATAATGCATCATTCATAATACATCATTGAGCCTGGCTCACCTGTTGAGAAGATCAGCTTTACTGGTGTATATTCTGGATACTAATACATTACATGTTATGTGTG
>NW_005344278.1:0-570 GCF_000412655.1 Myotis brandtii | reverse complement strand
AAGGTGTTGTTCATTAAGCACTCCACTGTTTGTACTGATGGTTACTGGAATACTTCTAGTCTGGTTGGTATAAAAGTAACAGAAATAGGTAATAGAACCTGGGAACAGAGCTGGTGTGGAAATGGATGGCCATTGGCAACTCTGTGTATACCAAGGTGGGCTGGCAACAGGGCAGCAGGGCCTGGGCAGTGCCTACACAATTCCCTGGGGCAGAACAAGGGGGCGGTGGCCTTGTTGTCAGGGGCTGAGGCTCCAGGTCCTGGCCATGAGAGATATGCAGGCTAAGGTGCAATGCTCCTTCTAGCTGCAAAAATAACCCAGGAGCTGGGGACCAAATGACCACCAATTTAATGAGAGTTTGGTGAGCTTTCCTGTGTTAAATCATAAAGACAAAGGTGTCATTTAGCTGGTGACTGCTGAGTTAAGCAAATTGTTCATACTAATAATTTCTAAAATCAATAAAAAATGTATTAGAATGACTTAACTATGATTGTATTACTTGATAAGAAATTTTATTATAAGAAATAGTATGTTATATAATTTAGTATATAGAATATAATGTATATTATA
>NW_005344277.1:0-1168 GCF_000412655.1 Myotis brandtii | reverse complement strand
AAAAAAAACTCAAGAAAAACTAATAAAATCTGAATAAAGTATGGAGTTTAATTAATGTATCAGTGATGATTCCGTAGACATGACAAACACATACCAGAGGAATTTGAAATGTTAATAATAGGGGGAATTGGGTGAGGAGTATATGGACATTCTCTGTACTACCTTTGTAACTTTTCTGGAAATCTCAATTTATTCTAAAATTTGAAGTTTATTTAAAAAGAGAGAACTCAAGGTGCTATACATTTATAGTCAAGTAAGGAATGCTGAAATGAATTTACAAATAAATTCAAAATTGGCCAAACTGGTCAATATGCACTGAGTAATAGTCAAATTTTACATGTTTATGACAGAAACAATTTGCTTACTATCAATGTTTTAAAAGTTAACTTCTATCTCTACAAGTTGTAAGATAACCTAGTCAAAAACAAATCCTATGAATCCCGGTATGGCTACCAGGTAATCCCCAGAGGCTTTAGCATTCCAGTCAAAGGATATCTGGAAATCTCTTGCCCATTGCAAAATATTTCACAATTTTTTTTCTTACAGAGTACACAAAATTATAAAAAGGCCTTACAACAGGATGGCCTAACTTAATAAAACAACCAACAGAAGTAGACAAATATTCAAAAGGTTATGCAATGCTTTGCTAAGTTATCACAATACTATGAACTGAAAAATAACTCAAATGTCAAGATAATTCATCAGCCTACCCTGAGGAAGTCCTACAGACTGCCACAGATATACATCATTGCCTTAGAGTAAAAAGCCCTTGCTATATTATGTTACCTAGGCAACACACCAGCATATGGTGCAGTAATGAAATAAGCATTTTTTAAAAAGTCAATTGAACAAAAGAGCAATCAATACAAAGTTCCAAACTAAATTCCATCCCCCACCTGATTGCACAAACTATTCATGTTGAAGAGAGACTCAGCCCTTAGGTGGAAACCCTCATTTTCCCAAGCCTCATATTTCTATAAGAAGGGGCTTCAACTGTATTAACTCTTGTGGCCCCAGTTTCTGCCTCTGTAAGAAGAGGCTCCATGACAAATATATGGTTGTGGTATGGAATATTTGCCTTTAAACTTCTTATTTCAGGCTTTTATACAAATCTGTTTGTTTCCTCTTTCCTCAGTCTTAATGCATGTGGCAAGTGTCTTGAAGCCAA
>NW_005344276.1:0-579 GCF_000412655.1 Myotis brandtii | reverse complement strand
GGCAGCCGAGGCCCCGCCCCAGACCCGCCCACTGAACTGGGCGGGGCTTCTTGCTGTGCTCCTGCAACGCCTGTGCACCGCTCGCTGTTTGCGCCAGCGGACCAACCGGATGCGGCTGGTTACCACACAGTCCGGAAAAAGGAATGCCCCGAGCGGCAAAGGGACGAAGCGGGGCGTCCTGAGTCAGGGTGGTGTCTGGTGAATGTTTAACAACCGGCCTCTCCGACTCTCAGTGAAAGGACGGAATCTGTTGCTGTTTGGATTAGCTCTGTGTGCTGATTGCCTGGGACTGTTTGAACAAGTCGCTGTAACTGGGGGAACTGTCCAGGCTGGGGGAGGCACTCAGGCGGGAGTGGGACCTACCTGCTAGGGCTGTTACCTAATGAGGGAGGGAAAGAGACAAACAGGGTTCAAACTCAACTTCCTCAACAACGGAGTCCTCTAAGGCACTGAAATCTGTTTGGTAATGTTGTTTTAGAATTTTTCCATTTATACTTACTAGTCGGGATTGCTTTTTGATTTTTGTGCTTTGTGTTTTTGTCAAGTTTGGAGATCAAAAATTATAAAACAAAAATTTGC
>NW_005344275.1:0-584 GCF_000412655.1 Myotis brandtii | reverse complement strand
TACCATCCGGCCTGACACCACCCATGCCAGGTATTACTGTTGATAGCTCTTCAACTGTTTCTTTGTGTTGTTATATCTTTTACATGTCCCTTCTCCTCTGTCTCTTTCTCTTTCACATAACTGACTATAACAAGGACAAGAGAATTATTATCAGTGTTTCTAGAAAAGTTTTTGAAAAATTGTTTTCTGGAGGCAGGAGTGATGGAACCTCCCAGGACGTGAACCTCCCGGCCTCTGTCAGGCGGTCATGGAAGCAGAGGGCGGCTGCAGGACTGAGTGGGGCGCAGAGCACATGTGCCTGAAGCCAGGCGTCATCAGCATAGGAGAAGGGGCCAGCCCCAGGGGCCACATAGGAAAGGAGTTTACAAAAACCCCTCTGAGCACCACTACACACAAGTCTGCCTAGAATTTCAAGATCACGGGGTTGGACTGAATGCTGCACAGTTCAAACAGGTGCTTATTTCAGCCCCGAAGGACCTGGCTGGGGAGGCTGATGCAGCCTGACCCCTGGGCATCCTAACCTACCAAGGGAAGAGACCTTGTCAGTCACCTTGAGAATATGTAGCAGTGGTCATGTTACATGT
>NW_005344274.1:0-300 GCF_000412655.1 Myotis brandtii | reverse complement strand
TTAGTGAGGGACGACCAAACAACTGAACAGCATGCTGTGTGGGGGGACCAGGCCGGCAGTAGGGTTAGTGAGGGATGACCAAACAAATGAACAAACAGGCTGCGTGGGGCAACCAGGCCAGCAGGCGGTCAGTGAGGGATGACCAAATGACTGAACAGCTGGCTGGGTGGGGTGACCAGGCCAGTGGATGGAGGGGGCATGAGGGACGACCAGGCCGGCAGGAGGGCAGTTAGGGACAACCGGGCCAGCATGGGGGGCAGTAAGAAGCCACCAGGCCAGCGGGGGCGGGGGTGCAGTTGG
>NW_005344273.1:0-206 GCF_000412655.1 Myotis brandtii | reverse complement strand
GAGAATCATTGATTGGCTGTCTCCTACACACCCCACATTGGGGATTGAGGCCACAACCTGGGCATGTGTCCTGACTGGGAATTGAACCATGGCCTCGTGGTTCACAGATCGGTGCTCAACCACTGAGCCACATCGGCCAGGCAACTCCTTGCTTATTTATTCAAGCTGCCAGGGGAGGCCTCTGCGGGGGTGCCAGGAGGGCCACT
>NW_005344272.1:0-846 GCF_000412655.1 Myotis brandtii | reverse complement strand
CTTTCAACAATAAAGATAAATTAAAAAAAAAAAGAACCAACCAAGGAGGATAGAGCAAATTAAGCATGGGTAGGCACCTGCATCTGAAAACTTTTCAGCTCAGTTTTATAGTCAACGTCCATCATCTGTAGTTAATACAATCCCTTTTCATCTCCAACCACAACAACAAAATACTTTTCTGCGGGGTTGCCTGTTGCATGCTCCAAGGAATGCATGGTGCTTATGTGACCAGGTGTGCACAACAGGAAGGAGTTAAGATGAAGCCGTCAGATGATAACAATCGTGCCTTGATGAGTTCTTGTTATTTTAAGACACACCTGCTCCAAGTCAGCAGGATTTCTGAGGAAAATCAGAAATGTGTTGGATGTGTCCCAAGGCACATAAAAGATTGAATTCAATTCTGTCTAGCTGATGTTTAGAAATTTACAGCAGTGCTGACTGGGCTAAATGCCTTTCTTGCAAAATTCCAAAAGACACAGTGTTGTGTTTGTCAGAGAAAATTACAGTGCAGATCCCTTATTAAAAATGCATAACCTCCTCCCTGCCCTCCCCCTTCCTTCCTCCTTCCTGAGTAGGTGTGTTCGACTTGACCACAGGAGAAATGTGACAGGAAGATATACCATTATTTATATGAAAAGATTGGCATCTCTTCACAATCTCAGGGTTAATTGATGATCCTATATTATGAATCAGAAAGATTAAAAAACAAATTAGTGCAGATATAATGTATGGGTTTATGTGCATATTGACACATATAAATATGCATACACAGAAAAGCATTGATTGGGGGCAAGTTAGACGTATAAATCAAATATATAGACATATATATTATTGTCACATTGTTCT
>NW_005344271.1:0-208 GCF_000412655.1 Myotis brandtii | reverse complement strand
CTCTATGATTCACACTGACCACCAGGGGGCAGACGCTAAATGCGAAAGCTGCCCCTTGGTGGTCAGTGCGCTCCCACAGGGGGAGTGCCACTCGGCCAGAAGCACTGAGCCGGGGTTATGGCTGGTGAGCATAGTGGCGGTGGTAGGAAGCTCTCGTGCAGGCTGGGCGATAGGAGTGAGGGGTCCCAGACTGCGAAAGCCCTGGACT
>NW_005344270.1:0-215 GCF_000412655.1 Myotis brandtii | reverse complement strand
TTTCTCTCTATCTCTGTCTGTCTCTATGTCTGTGTCTATCTCTATGTCTGTGTCTATCTCTATCTCTATCTCTATCTCTGTCTCTGTCTCTGTCTCTGTCATCTCTATCTCTCCCTTCACCTCCACCTCCGCCTCTACTATACCTGTATCACTCGTGGCAGAAACAAATGGCCTGAGTAGCATGAGATAACCCTCCTGCAAAGGCCTCTCTTTAG
>NW_005344269.1:0-244 GCF_000412655.1 Myotis brandtii | reverse complement strand
TACCAAACTTTACCTTTGATCTGCCTGTATGTATTGCTAAAGGGCAAGTGTGTATTCAAAGTGAATAAATGTGGGCAGAACCCAGACTTCATGAGCCTTTTCATGAAAGAGGTTTCCACCTGGCCCCCAATGCCTTCAAAATTCATACTTCTTGTATAGTACACTCATTGTGTCGTCGGCCCTCCTGCAAGTCATCCTGAACTCCCGTGAAGGTCACGGCAGGATATAAAATATTATACAAAGA
>NW_005344268.1:0-215 GCF_000412655.1 Myotis brandtii | reverse complement strand
TTTTCTTCCCTTGCCTTTGGGGTCAAATTCATAAAATTTTCCTTTGGGGAGCTGATATAGGGTTAAGCCTCGGACTGACCTGTTGGCAAAGTCACAAACACGTCTTCCGAGTCTTAAACAACCTAATCTGAGAGGTGGCCACTGATTTACACTTGCTATCATTTAAAAAATAAAAAAAGGGGGATTTGCTGGAAGCCGGTCCATCCTTGCTGCTT
>NW_005344267.1:0-506 GCF_000412655.1 Myotis brandtii | reverse complement strand
AACTATATTAAGAAGGATGAAAGGACATAATGCTCTTCAGTCTAATAATAGAATCAGAAAAAAATTTATAAGACACACCCAAACACACATATGCACAAAACCTACACTGCTATTTATTGGTGGTTCCCAAAACGCCATTTCCAAAAATAATCCTGGAATTCTAGAGCTGAAAAAGAATGTTATGTAGTGAAAACCATGCAATATAAAGCTTAGATTTCTAATATGCTAATCCTTTATAATGCATGCTGTAAAACCAGTATTTTTGAAAGTCGATGGCAGGAAAACCTGGCCTTCTGACTGTTAGTGACTTCATAATTGAAAAATTCCACATGCTGAGGAATTTATTCAGTAATAAGTTCTTTATAACTTTAGTTTCTGACACTTTCATAGATACATTGACCAACTGATATGTGTGTCTATATATAATCCACACACTCATATACATATAGGGTGTCCCAAAATTGTATACACATACTTTGAATAATTATAAAGACAGTTTATTAAAA
>NW_005344266.1:0-1083 GCF_000412655.1 Myotis brandtii | reverse complement strand
CATAGGTCAATGCTCAACCACTGAGCCAGGCTGGCCGAGCACTACTGCCTAATTTTAAATGTCTCCCTCCAACACCCAGATTCAGAATCCCCTCTCCCATAGTATACTAACATGCAGCAACAATGAGAGATAGAATAAAGTAAAAACATAGTCACGTAGCAATCATTAATGCATCAAAGTGCAGACCACAAACTAGCAACTGTACCAGGTCACCCTTTAAGAACCACTCTCCCAGAACTGATAGGACACTATGCAGCAGGCAGGAGGTGCCAACAAGGGCAGAAGGTGTCAGTAAGGACAGATGGTGTCTGCAGGAAGCCTCCTTCACTGGGGCTGGGCAGCCAATGATGTGCATAAAATGTGAAGAAAAAGGCAACTCGAGGTTTATAAATTAAAACTGATTTCCGAGCTCTTCCTCTTTCCTTTCCAACCACTGCTGGAAAGCCAAACTGGATGGACTCTTATTTTCACTGACCTGTAAGAAAAATCTGTGCTAACAACCTCCATTTTACTTCATTAGTGTTAGTGGCCTGGGTGCCGGGTTTGCTCCTTCTCGAATACTAGAATCCTTATTCTTTAATTAATGGATAAGGAAATTCCTAATGATATGTAGCCTCCCATTTCCCAGAGACGACCAAAGGTAAGCATACTGTTGAAACAGGAAAAGCAGGGTCTTGTCATTGTTTTCTCTCTGGGTAACAATGGGGATTTGGGAAAAGCTTCCTGTTGACAATGTTGGCACTCACCTACGAAACAAAAACACTAGGATTCTGTCAACATAGCAAACTGCCTATTGTTGTACGGCATTCAATAAAGGAACAACTGGAAATGATAATGTCACAGGATGATAAAATGTCACCATTATCTTATGGCAATTTCCTCACCATCATTCTAGTGTGGGTTTGTTTTGTTTTGTTTTTTTTTTTTTCCCTACAATGCAGTTTGAAAATAGCATTTATTTCCTGGATATATTTGGAGGTTACTGCACTTAAACTGGCAGATGAAAGAACGTTAGAAGAAGGAAGAATAAGAAAGCTAGGGAGAATGGGAAGGAGAGAAGGTGAGAAGAAATGAGAAAGAGAG
>NW_005344265.1:0-684 GCF_000412655.1 Myotis brandtii | reverse complement strand
CCCAAATAAGGGCAGATACCATGAGAAGCTCACATATCCCTGTCTCCCCACTCCTCCTTCCCCCTTGCACATTACAAAGCCTTGTCCCACTACTGGGCCTTCCTTTACCCAGAGCCGAGTTCCACAGGCATGCTCAACTCTAATCACTCAGGTCTTGCCCCAAATATGGCTTCCTCAGCAAGCCTTGCTGAACCCACACCCCCAAATCTAAATTAGGTCTCTTTACCATATATGATTGACACGCTGTAATTTTCCTTAACATACTTATTGAATGTGTTGTATATGTTTATTCTGTAAATGATTTTTCTACCAGCCTGTAAGATTTATAATGACAGGGACCTTATATGTTTGCTTAGGCTTTATAATCAGTACCTGAGTTCAGAAAGAGATCAACAAAATAAATGAGTAGGTTACAGCTTAATAGTTTTCCAAGCCCTTCTGAATGCTTCTTCTGGACCCATACTGCCCAAGTCACTAATGTATTCACCAATACCAACTGGGTGACATGGATCTGAGCAAAGATATGACTGAGCAGCCAGGATGAGTCAGCCTCAGAAACTCTGCCTAGAATCCCTGCAAGTTCTCAACTCCTGGAGGCACTGTCCCTTACCTCCCCACTTAGAGGGCCATTTCCCACAGGCATCCTAGAGACCAGGGCAGTCTCTATGGCTTATAAAAAGATTG
>NW_005344264.1:0-391 GCF_000412655.1 Myotis brandtii | reverse complement strand
ATAAACAGTTACATCTGTCTATTTTATGTATGCATTTATGTGTTTAGAGTTCAATCTTTAAAATTGCTTTAACTCACAATTCTTAGATATAGTAATATAATCTTCTTAAGCTGATTAAAATTGTGAGTCAACAATATATTCTAAAATGCTATTCACTCATTTAAGGCAACTTTAAATATATTGATTGTTCAGAAGTTGTATTGCCAGAAAAGGTGTTAATTGTAGAAATTCATTTTTCTTCCCTGGCCAGGTAGCTCAGTTGGTTAAAGTTGTCCTCCATACACCATGGTTGTGGGTTTGCTCTCTGGTCAGGGTACATACAAGAAGCAACAAATGAATGCATAAATAAGTAGAACAATAAATCAGTCTCTCTCTCTCTCTCTCTCTCTCT
>NW_005344263.1:0-727 GCF_000412655.1 Myotis brandtii | reverse complement strand
TACTAGAGGCCCAGTGCACGAATTTGTGCATGGGTAGTGTCCAGAGGAGGTGGGGGTGGGAGGCCGGGACATGATTGGCCCTCTAGGCAGGTGGTGGGATACCCTTGCCGGCCTGGGACCCTTATCCCTCTCCCTGACATGTCTGCCAGTGGTTGGGAGCCACCTGGTGGCCGCTTTATAACCTTTCTTCCTTGTGGAGCTTCTAGGGAGGGGAAGTGGCCACAGTGGCCAAGGCTGACTTCCAGAAGGCTGGTGGCGCTGTCAGGATAGTTCCAGTGGCACTGGTCTGTCAGTGCCTGGCCTGTTCTCCAGGGATTGGATCTGCAGGAATACCGAGGGAGTGAGTGGCTGCTGCCTGGCAAGTGGGCCTTCAGGATGGGTCAGTCAGCTCCTGCTGTGGAAGAGCACTGACCACCAGGGGGCAGCTCCTGTGTTGAGTCTGCCCCCAGTGGTCAGTGCACATCATAGCGACTGGTCAACCGGTCATTGTAGTCATTCTGTCCTAATGGTCACTTAGGCTTTTATATATAGAGATATTTCATAATTTTACAAACTATTTTATATGTACATATTATTAAACATATTGCAAAGTCCAAACTGTTCAAAAATATAAATATAAATTTTAGAGAGAAAATAAAAAAAAAATCATTTTCTGGATTTTTTAAATAGTCAAACTGTAAGTAAATTTACTTCAGGTTGTTTGCATTTGAATCTACTCTTAAGCCTA
>NW_005344262.1:0-329 GCF_000412655.1 Myotis brandtii | reverse complement strand
GTACCATATTGTAGTCTTTACATTAGGCAGGATCAAAAAGAATATTGACTCCCAGTTGTTTTAAACCAGATAGTTCTGCCTGTGATTTCTAGTGTGTGCGCAGCTGCAAAGCAAATGTCTCTCAGCCATAGCACTGATCTGATAGATGATACCTAACACCCACACCCAGTGGGGAGAAGCTGGTTTTCTTCCATACCTGAGCACCTCACAGAAGTCCTCCAATCATCCCAACCCCCAGTTCAGGGGTATAGGAAAGTGTTTAGTTACTTTTAACTTTTGGATTGTATTTTAAAAGTAAATTTTGTTTAAAATTTAAAATCCCTGGGGAT
>NW_005344261.1:0-349 GCF_000412655.1 Myotis brandtii | reverse complement strand
CAATACAAGAGGGCTTTTGTATTATCAATCAAGGGTCGGGGAGGAAACAGATTTATTTATTTACCCATCCATCCATTCATTCATTTTTAGCAATGACTTACAGGAGCTATAGGCTAAAATTACATTTTGAAAGCTACGGTCTGGGATAGTTGAACTTTTTTGAACGTGTTTGGCTTTAGCTGAATTATGTCATCACATAGATCAGAGGCAAAAGATGTTCTAGTCTAAGGACCAAACATAGCTGAGGATGCTGTGGGATAGGTGGGCACAGTGTGAAAGCAAAGAGCCCAGCACACTCTCAAAGGCTGTGGGGGAGGCATCCAAGGTTGCAGCTGAGTCAACATTCAAT
>NW_005344260.1:0-436 GCF_000412655.1 Myotis brandtii | reverse complement strand
TCAGCTGTGAACTCAAAAATATTGGTTCTAAAATAATTTATCAGTATATATAAGATGTGATTGCAAGTAAATATGTGAGATTAGGTTAACAAAGAGCATTGGTAAACATTTAGCTCATTATTATTCATTATACTTACCATATTTAAGGTAGCCAAAAGGTTTATTCAGAGGTTATATTATGAAAAAAACCCGGGGTCTCACCGTACATTGATGTTGGCTTTAGTCTGGGCGTTCATGGGGTGCATGAGTGCATGCAGTGTTGGTGTAGGTAGGTTTGGGTGGATGGACAACTGGCTGAGGGACTGGCTCAGGATAAAAGACTGGTAATATATTTTCTTACCATTTTATAGCAATATCATAAGCTGTACTAAGAAAGATTGGGACACTCTGATCTAGAGAAATTTTAGTTCATTTTGTTCTATTCCCAGAACTGCGA
>NW_005344259.1:0-506 GCF_000412655.1 Myotis brandtii | reverse complement strand
GTAAGACTTTTATCTGATTTTTATTTGCATTTAGAACCTGTGCAATTTGCCGATTTAAGAATGATGCCCCTAGTGATGGAAAGCTTTACCCAAGATTACTTGTTTTGGGGGAGGGCTTTCTTCAAGATTTTGGAGGATATGGTAATGTCATGGCAGCCTAATTTTGGCCATATAATCACAATCAGGCTTTCAGGTTAGATCCAGGGATGGTGGCATTGAGTCGGGGAGAAGATCATAAATGAAGAGATTAACATTGGACTGTAGTCTTATTTTGTGTGATTCTGGACTATCACTCAACCCCCTTAATTTCCAAGACTGGGCTGGTGCAGAGGCTGTGCATTTCGACTGTGCATCAGTCATCATGCAAGTCTGTGAAATGCTAAGGCCTGCCCAGTCCAGCTCATTTCCTGAGAATCTCCGAGGGAAGTCTGACTCCCATATGTTTACAGATGCCCCAGGTGATCTGACAAACCTTGGGATTAAACCCACTGCTCTGGAAATTCCTA
>NW_005344258.1:0-1810 GCF_000412655.1 Myotis brandtii | reverse complement strand
TGGGTAACATGAGCAGAAAGATGGAAACTAAAAAAAAAAAATCAAAAGGAAATGCTAGAAATAGGAAAAATACACCAATCAAAATGAAGAATGTTTTATATGGGCTCATGTGTAAATTCAACACTGACAAGGAAAGAACCAGTAAGGTTGAAGAAAGGTAAATAGAATCTTCCCCTATTAACATAAAAATCAAAAAAGAAAGAAAATAACACAGACTATCCAAGAACTTTGGGACATTGTGAAAAGGTATAAAACACAAAATTGGAAAACCAGGAGGAAAAGAGAAAAAGAATAGATCAGAATAAATATTTAATGTGATAATGTCTGAGCACTCTGCTAAAATCGTGGCAGACTACAAATCTCAGAGCCAGGAGCTATGAGAAAAAAGCACCAAGTGGGACAAATAACAATGACAAAAAGAAAGCACACCAATTAATATTATATTCAAAGTGTAAAAACCAAAGAAAACTTTTAAAAAATAACTTTGGAAATGGAAGAATCTGTAATATTAAAGACACAAAAGCATAGCTTCACACAAGCATTGTACTCTAATTGATAAAGTTGAGTCCCAAGGAGATATGGGCAACAATTCAGACATTGTTCTTCTTGTATACTGGATTTGAACAAATAAGTAAATGTATGGCAAATAGTGGGGTCATATTTATCACTATTGTCATGAGAATTTTCTAATAAACAAAGGAAGGAAGCTACAATAATCTTTGAGGTGATGGATTAGTGTTGGAGATATTAATATAAGCATTTAGCTTACTGTAGGTATAGATGGCTACATAGTATAAAATATCTATAGATATGTCTATATAAAAGTATTCATATGTACACATATATTCCCTTGCTCTGTTAGCTAAAAAGGGCTAAAGGCAATAGCATCCCAGTAGCAATAAATACACCTAACATCAAGACCTTGGTTTCTAATAGCATTCTTCAAGAAAAGGAACAGGGTTCCTTAAAGAAATGGCTGATTCTAGGTCTGAGTAAAGAATATACAAGACGAGTATAAACATTGGTGAGAGGTATATCAGATGGACACAGGAGCAATCTGAACTAGCTCTCAGTGGCCAAAAGTAAAACAATTTGAACAACAAAATAAACACATCAGTATTGAATTATAACCCCAAATACAAAATAAATATCCACAAGTCCATAGTGATATAAATACATTATTGAATAGATAAATAAGTGTGAGACAACAGACAAATCTCCCATTCAAAATAACTCCAAATAAATGATATAGGCTCTCCACTCAGTGAGGTGGAACATAACTTCCACTTCTTAGGTGTTGGCTGAGAATAATGACTTCCTTTCAAAGAATACAGTGAAGAAAATGGGAACAAAGGAGTAACTGTAAAGTGAAATCTGATAAGGACCACCTGGGCAGGGGATCAAGGTCAATAGCAAAAGTGATGAGTCATGTTACTAGTTTGTACCTTTGATATGATTTGATAAGAATGCCATTTACCTCTGTGATCTCCCTCTCAACAACCCAAAATCCCAAGCTAATCATGAGAAAAACATCGGATAAATCTCATTAAGAGGACATTCTAGAAAGTACTTGACCAGTAATCCTAACAACTGTCTCTAGGTCATCAAAATCAGGAAAGTCTGAGGAACTCTCACAACCAATAGGAGCCCAAGGAGACATGACTGCTAAGTATAACATGGTATCCTTGATGAGATCTTAGAACTTGGATAGGAAAAGTTATTCCACAAAGAAATGGTAGTTATAATAATAAGGACTAAAATTTTAAGAAATTCCTTTGCAAATATTCCTCCTCTATTCTCAAAAATTACT
>NW_005344257.1:0-621 GCF_000412655.1 Myotis brandtii | reverse complement strand
ACACTAAACTTCCAAATCCCATTCAATACCTTGTTTTCTATGAAACTCATTCTTATTTTCATAACAGTCTGAACACATCACTACGATAATTAGATGTATTAAGGTCAATAAAATTTTGATGTACTGTTTTCATGAAAAGTTTTACATCTAGATGAAAATAAAGATGGGGGAATACTTGTCCCTGATCCCAATTTTGGGGAGAAAAATTGTCCCTGCTCAGATAGTAGTTTTGGAAATTCAGTTTTACAGAGGGTTTCCAGAATAACTTTTTAAAAATTTTGTAAGCAGATTGTTTCAAAGGGACAGCTCTTTCTCCTGAGATCATTTAAGTATCTGTAAGCATGATGGTGATAGGTCATATGTTAGATTTCTACTGATGATTCAGTACTTAAGGGGTTACACTGGGTTTCCATTCACAGACAGAGCTAATGTAGCATGCAGAGCAGAACTACCTTTGAATTCTCAGTGACTGTTAGCCTTTTTAGCATAAAACTTCATGTGCTATAGACTTTGAAGACATATTGGTTGAATCCACATACTTTCAGTTTTGAACAAAATAAAAATGTGGAATTGTACAATATCCATTGCTCTTACCTAGGGATGAAGTTCAGAAAGCATTAA
>NW_005344256.1:0-274 GCF_000412655.1 Myotis brandtii | reverse complement strand
GGATTGATCATATGATGTCAAAAGGTTCTGAGAATTCCAAAAATCCCTATGTGAATACACATAGATTACTGAAGGTTAGCACTGGAGTGTGGGACAGATGGTGGGGGCACCATCTGTCTACTATAATCGTGTTGCTTTCATTGCTCTTATTCTTTTTTTATACTATACTTTTGAATATCTTCAAAAGAACCACAGGTCAAATCGAGACGTAATGGCTGCTGTGATGAAATGGGGTCAGGGTGGGGCAGAAGCACCACCATGTGAGGTACTTGGA
>NW_005344255.1:0-229 GCF_000412655.1 Myotis brandtii | reverse complement strand
CTCTCTCTGAAATCAATAAAAACATACTTTAAAAAAATAAAAATTGTTTCTGGTCTGCTGGGAGAAAATTATATCTCATTGTTAAAAAAACAAACACAAAAAAGAGCCTTAGCCGGTTTGGCTCAGTGGATAGAGCGTCGGACTGTGGACTGAAGGGTCCTGGGTCCAACTGGGGTCAAGGGCACAGGTCTGAGTTGTGGGCTCGATCCCCAGTGCGGGGCGTGCAGGA
>NW_005344254.1:0-755 GCF_000412655.1 Myotis brandtii | reverse complement strand
TGCACCAACAGACAAAATTACCAACTATTTAAAGTGCTACCGAGGAAAAATAGAGGACATACTGAATGAATGGCCAGGGCTATGAAATTTGGATGGGGTTGGTAAGACCTCTATGAGGAAGTAAGACTTAAACTGAGGATTCAGCCATGTGAAGTGTGGGCAAACACATGCTGAGTGTTACAGGAGGAGGAAACCCATGTACAAAGACCTGGGAGCAAGAATGGACAGGCACATCTGAAACCCTTGATTGAATCTGCAACAAGCTGCAATCAAATGAGTTAAGTACACAGAGCCGGTGGCATGTAATCAAGTTAACATAATGTTACTTTAAAAGAAAGCTACTAACTATAACTACCTTGGTCCATAACTACCTTTCATCATTGCACTAGGAAAAGCCTAATTTCCTACTTGACCTTTACAATTCAGCTTGAGATTGAACAATTATAAAATGAGTGAAGCACAATGCAGACCTAAAGGGACTAAATAAAGACAAATTATTCTTTAAGTTCTACAGCTCAGGTTTCTGACTACTTTGAAAACAGAAAACACCGGGAGCGGATCATTGAAAGTGGCTCCCAGTGAAATAATATTCAAGGACAAAAGGAAAGAGCAAAGTCAGTAATTAACACTAGTCTCTGTTAATGGAAGGAAAGAACCCACTTCTTCCCAGTTGCTTTTATCACAAGTCCCCCATGACTGTGTGTTTTAACAAGCCCCTTTAAGGCACTTCACAGCAACTGTAAAGTTCGGAAATG
>NW_005344253.1:0-312 GCF_000412655.1 Myotis brandtii | reverse complement strand
ATCATTCTTTTACCTTTTTAACCTGGTTAGATTTTATCTTCTGTCATATCTTCCCCTAGATAGGCCTTCTCAGTGGTCTCTCTTAGCACCTCACTTGCATTCTTTTTATAGTGTTTATGGTGAAGAGGTGTGTTTTTTTAAATTTATTTTTTATTGATTTCAGAGAGGAAGGGAGAGGGGGAGGGGGAGAGGGAGAGGAAGTGGGAGAGAGAGAGGGAGAGAGAGAAAGAGACATCAGTAATGACAGAGAATCATAGATTGGCTGCCACACTTGAGGATCGAGCCTACAACCTGGGCATATGCCCTGACTGG
>NW_005344252.1:0-201 GCF_000412655.1 Myotis brandtii | reverse complement strand
CCATTAGTGACCTGGCCCTGTGGCTCAGTTAGTTGGGCACCCTCCTGTGCACCAAAAGGTTGCAGGTTTGATTCCCAGTCAGGGCAGGGCACATACTTAAGTTTCAGGTTTGATCCCCCTCCCCCCCACTGGGGTGTGGTCAGAGCGACTACAGAAGGCAGCTGATTGATGTTTCTTTTTCACATCAATGTTTCTCTCTCT
>NW_005344251.1:0-983 GCF_000412655.1 Myotis brandtii | reverse complement strand
GCTTAACATGTAGCACCCCTTTAACTCGCACAACCACCGCAACAGGTTTCTTTTCCTGATGAAGAAACTGAGTCATACACACACTCAGGTGTTCACTTTCATTTAATAGCACACACTTAAAATATTTTATGGTTGTGTTTTATGTCTCAACAATTAAAGGTTATAAACTCAAGCTTGAAAGGCTATGACATTTATCCTGAGTCGGGTCCCTGGAGGGTAAGGGGCCACACAGCTATGCGCTGCACTCCTCCAGGGAGGACACCCACTTAGACGGGGCCAGAGAGCTGCACCCCGAGGCCACACCCAGCCACCTGTCTCTGTGGGGGAAGGTTCCCCGGAACACAGAATGGCGCTTTCACTTGTTACACACCATCAGCGTCAGCGGCTGCTTTCATGCCTGCGGGCAGAGCAGTTCCCATACAAGCAGGATAGCCCACACGCCCAGGGCCTTGGCCACCTGGCTCTTTACTCAGAACATTTGCTCGCTCCTGACCCAGATGACAATTTGAGCCCCTTTGACTTGCTCAACCTGGCAGCCCCGGAGCCGGGTTTGAACACGTGAGTCTGAATGGCATGGGGAACTAGGAGGACTGTGTGGGAATCTCTCCTTGAAGCACATCTACACCAGCGCCCATGACTTAGGGCAGGATGGTCACGCAGCACTGCTTTCCACCAGGAGGTTTGGGGCTAATCCGGAGAGCTGCCTATCAGGGACATGGCTTTAACAGGAACGAGGCAGGCGCTGTGTCCTGAGAGCTGTCCACAGACCCACTCAGCCAGCATCCACCGGCCTGGCACACGCCGCCCACTGTGCTTTCTTATGCAAATGCCGCTTCCCTCCTGGGCACAGCGTGTAGGTGCCGCTGAGAAGGGCGGACACTGTCCCCGGGCGTGGCCTCTTGTCAGGGGCGTCCTCAGGGCAGAGCTTTTAACTTAAAACATGCATTCTTTATTTTTTTTTTAATTTTTTTATTGCTTAAAGT
>NW_005344250.1:0-797 GCF_000412655.1 Myotis brandtii | reverse complement strand
CTGACGCTCTTTCCACTGAGCCAAACTGGTTAGGGCTCCCTTCACTCTTAAAGGAATTCTCACCATCCCCAGATCCAGGCCACCTCTGAGCCAATTTTGTTTTTATAATTTTGCCTTCTCATGAAATGTCCTACAATTGGAATCATGGCATATGTACCTGTGTGGCCTCTATTTGAGGTTTGTTCACGTTGTTGCATGTATCCCTGTTCCTTTATATTGAGAAGCAGTATTGTATTTTATTTCAGTAATGTTTTCTAATTTCCAGTGTTCAAGATTTCATTTCTTTTGTCAAACCTTTGGTTAAATGTGTTAAGTATTCCTAAGTGTTTTGTTCATCTTGATATCATTGTGAAAGAAATTGTTTTCTATATACTGCAAATAGTATATTGAATTACAATTGATATTTCTATTAATCTATCCCGCGACCTTGTTAAATTTGCTGATTGGTTGTAGGAGGGTGATATATGAATCTTTCCTTTGGAATCTCTCCATATAAGATCATAAAAATATATTTTAAAAAGTAAGAATAATATGCAAAACGTACAGAGTCATCACTGAATAAAAACAGGTGTACTTCATTCTTTCCCATCTGTATGCCTTGAGTTTCTGTTCTGTGCCTTAGATCATTGGCTGGAACCTCCAAATAAACATTGGTTAGAAGTGGCAAGAGTGAACCTCCCTCACCTTTTCCCAGTCAAAGGGGAGAGCATTCAGACCAGTGGTCGGCAAACGGCAGCTCGTGAGCCACATGGGGCTCTTGGGCCCCTTAAGTGTGGCTCTTCCACAAAATACCGACT
>NW_005344249.1:0-405 GCF_000412655.1 Myotis brandtii | reverse complement strand
GGTTCGGATTCTTTTCTTAAAAGTATTTCTTTACTGAAGTCAGAGAGGAAGGGAGAGGGAGGGACAAACATCAATGAGAGAGAATCCTGGACCGGCTGCCTCCTGCACGCCTACCCTGGGGATCGAGCCTGCACCCCGGGCTGTGCCCTGACCAGGAGCAAACCGTGACCTCCTGGCTCCTGGGTCGTCGCTCAACCACTGAGCCCCGCCGGGCGGGCGGGATATCTGTTCTTGAGTCACAGGCCCGGGGGCTGCGTGGTGGGCTCGGGGGCTCTGTGCAGCCCTCCAGGAACCCACCTCGGGGGGCGGGGCAGTCCCTGTCCTGGTGACAACCCCTCAGGCCCCAACAGGATCCAGGGGCTGCCTCTCCTCATGGATCCGCCGCCACCTCCCTCCGGGGCTCAC
>NW_005344248.1:0-314 GCF_000412655.1 Myotis brandtii | reverse complement strand
GGAGCTTGGCAAACCGACATAACGATTGTGGCATCAGGTTTGGATAGAATAGGGATAACTCCGCTCCTGTTTGGGGCAGGACAGGAAGTAACCGTGTCTGAACTTGGATGTGTTGGGCCCCAGCCCTCTGGCCGTCCAGAGAAGTGCTTTAGCAGAATTAGGCATGGACTTGGTGAACGTGGCCCCTATTGAGGGCTGATGTGAGCAGCTTCTGGCTCTGGCCACTGTGCAATGGTCAGGACAAGGCCGAGGGCCTGCTTGTTAAGCAGCGCCTGCTGCTCTCTGAGGACCGTGGATGACTCTCTCTGGTCCTG
>NW_005344247.1:0-595 GCF_000412655.1 Myotis brandtii | reverse complement strand
TATGTGCCTTGTTCCAGAAAGAACTCGAAGGAGCTGAAACAAATGTACACAGAAGAGCAAGATCATATACGCTATGTATTTTTAAATGCAACAAAGGGAAAATGAACAGTCAGATGCAGCCAGGAGAGGGGTCACTATAGAGAGCACAAGCCACAGTCTTGGCTGTAACACGTTTATGGTGACATGTCCTGGTAGCTGTTGGAAAGGGGGAAATATGTTCAGTTGCACAATACATGGGCACTGTTAGGTAAAAACAAATGATGATCAGGAAAATTCTGCAGCAGGACCAGAGAGAGTCATCCACGGTCCTCAGAGAGCGGCAGGCGCTGCGTAACAGGCAGGCCCTAGGCCTTGTCCTGACCATTGCACAGTGGCCAGAGTCAGAAGCTGCTCACGTCAGCCCTCAATAGGGGCCACGTTCACCAAGTCCATGCCTAATTCTGCTAATGCACTTCTCTGGATGGCCAGAGGGCTGGGGCCCAACACATTCAAGTTCAGACACGGTTACTTCCTGTCCTACCCCAAACAGGAGCGGAGTTATCCCAATCCTATCCAAAGCTGATGCCACAATCGTTATGTCGGTTTGCCAAGCTCC
>NW_005344246.1:0-217 GCF_000412655.1 Myotis brandtii | reverse complement strand
TAGGTTACATTACACCCCATTTTACAGATGAGGAGGCAGACGCACAGAGAGGTTGAGTAACTTGCCCAAGGTCACACAGCTGGTGAGCAGTGAGGTCAGATTCGGACCTGGCCAGGTTTATAAACCTTCCCTTATGCTGCCTCTGCGGCTTGGAGCTCCTCGTTAAATCTTGGGAGCCGCCTGAACAACTCTTTAGCCCAGAACTGGGAAGACGGAG
>NW_005344245.1:0-773 GCF_000412655.1 Myotis brandtii | reverse complement strand
CACTCAGAGCAGGAGGGACCCAAAAGACAAAACAAAAGAAAACAAAAGCACATACAAAAATCAGCCCCTCTTGGCACTTCAATCTTTCTGCACAGCCGGCTGCTCCTGGGCAGGCCTTCTGCCCAGGCTCCAGCTGTGCACCTGTTCATGTCCGCTGCACCTTCGGACTGAGCCTTAGGGGTGCAGATTTCTAGCCTCCTGCGATTTCCTTTGGCTTGGATCTCAGCAGAACAGGGCGGATCTAGCAGATCTGCAGGTTGGGGGCAGGGTGCCTTCAGTGCACCTGAAGTGGAAGTGATGTAGGGAAGTCCGATCTCTTCTTTTCCCTAGGCACACAGACCACCCCCAGTGGGGCTCTCTGCCCAGTGTTCTACCAGGGGCTGGAGGCTCTCTCAGAGCCTCTGCTGGGCGTGTGGGTCAGCCCTCTGCAGCCTAGGGCTTTGGTGTGGAGCCATTGTCCCTGGTGCTGAAACAGAGATCGCTCTTCGCCTGGAATGTTACAGTTTTGTCTTCCAAGGTGAACCAAATCACTGCTTCCCAGCACCCGGTGCCACACGGTTCCCCTTCCCACCTCTGTTTTTCTGAGTGGGGGATCCCCGTGTGATCTCAGGGGGGCAGGGGCTCCGCTGCCACTATATCTCTCCAGCTTCCAGGCTGCGCACCTGCCAGAGCTGACTCACCCTCTCCCCGTCTCCTCCTGTCTTTCTCTCGCCTCCCCAGGTAAAAAATTACCCGGACCGTTTTTAACTGTCTGTCCTCTAGGTGTCACTTAT
>NW_005344244.1:0-212 GCF_000412655.1 Myotis brandtii | reverse complement strand
CTGTATCTATCAGATGTTCTTTAGAGTTCTCTTTACTTCTTACCAGCCCACTCCTCACTCCCCAGTCCTGTTAGTTACTGATTCCTACTTTAAACTTTCCCTGTGTGATGTCCTGTGTGGTTTCTCTCTCTGACCGGACCCAGACTGAAGCACTGTTCCCAGCAGCATGTGGGCACCAAGTGCTGAGCACTGAGTGGATAGCTGCAGAGACC
>NW_005344243.1:0-220 GCF_000412655.1 Myotis brandtii | reverse complement strand
ACTGCAGTAAATTATGTGGAAAGTGTCTCTTCTGAACATAAGTCCACAAATGTTCCTGTCCTGTCTCTTGTGTGACCTTTGTGTACAGATATTCTCAGCACCTCCTAAAATGTTTCCTGTAGCTGAAGTCATTAACAGAGAAAACAATTTAATGGATTTGTGGATTCCCCTTGTCTCTGTAAAGTGTTCACCACAAAGTCATTTCTCAATATGTAAGAAC
>NW_005344242.1:0-214 GCF_000412655.1 Myotis brandtii | reverse complement strand
TTACTAGAGGCCCAGTGCACAAAATTTGTGCACTGGCAGGTGGGTCCTTCAGCCTGGCCTGTGCCCTCTTGCAGTCCAGGACCCCTCGCTCCTTACTGCACGCCTGCTCGCTGCTCCTTACCGCTTAGCTCGCTGCTCCTTAGCACTGCCGCGGAGGTGAGAGAGGCTTCCACCACCTCCACTGAACTCGCCAGCTATGAGCCCAGCTTCTGGC
>NW_005344241.1:0-712 GCF_000412655.1 Myotis brandtii | reverse complement strand
CACAACAATTTCAATGCACTTAAAACTACTTAACTGTATACTTAAGAATGGTGAAGATGGAATTTTTTTGTTTTATGCATTTTTGCATAATTAAAAGTTTAAAAACAATGTCAATACAGCACACAGAAGTTCTTAAATGTTGGCACAGTGTTAGAAGCTCGTGCAATAACGCAGAGCACCTGGTTGTAGCTGAATCCTGTGTCTGACTGAGCTTCCCTCCCAGTGAGGCTCATGACCTGCCGATCACAAGCAAGATGGCCCTTGTTAAACTGCTGTTTGGGCCAGCCATATAGAAAGGTCTTAACAAGTATTATTTCTTCTTTTGCTAAATTAAGTAGGCTAATATATCTTTGGATCAAAGCAAGTGGAAGAGATTGCCTTTTTATTCTCTGTAGCCCAAACCCAAGTCTAAGCTTTTAAGGGAATATTGAATTATGCATGTCCTTTAGCACCGGAGGAAATAAGTCTAGAAAGAGAGTGAGAAGAAAACACAAATAGAAAAATGGTGGGAAATTGGTGTAAAAAGAGATTGTTTGCCTGCATTACCCAGACCCCCACCTTGCAGACTAGGCCAAGACCAAATGCCGAAAGAAGTCAGATTTGTTAGATACTCAGGGTTTTACAAAAATTCAGCTCTCTCAGGAGGTAGATTTCATTATTCATATTTTTTTTAAATTTTATTTTGTTGTTTAAAGTATTACAGATAGTAGTA
>NW_005344240.1:0-212 GCF_000412655.1 Myotis brandtii | reverse complement strand
CCACCCATTGGAATCCCTCTCATTCTACCCTGTGGAATTTAAGTCCTGCTGAGGACTAGAGCCAGAGGCTCATTAAGTGACTGAGACTAACAGACAGTCTGCAGGTAGAAGTGGATCTCTAGGTGCTTTGAGTCATTGCCTGATGAGCACCTGGGCCTGGGACTAGTAAAATCAGGCCTTGGTGCACAGCTTGGTCCTGTCCACATGCACCC
>NW_005344239.1:0-2248 GCF_000412655.1 Myotis brandtii | reverse complement strand
ATTAACACTGTGGACAACTGTGGAGGGTCATTTGTCTAAGTTGTGGCAAAACCTAAGGGGCAGAAAGGCCATAGTATTTCTTGCAACACATTCATCTTGACTTAAAATGTTCCAAAGGGTCACTGTTAAACACACTTTATTGGAGGCTTAATTTAACCTCCATTTTTCCCTTTCCTATATTTCAACTACAATAATACAATATGTTTACGAGCACGCAGCAAAGCAAATGGTTCCAAGTAGACAGCCCATCTATATTGTCTCCATAAAAACAGTTGCTGATCTATTTCAAGTAACTTAATGCTCTCACTTCTGGTCACTCCCTTTCCCTACCAATGTGTAGGTGTTTAAAATTTTGTTTTCCTTGTCTAGAACAATAATGGGTATTCTGATTAAGGTATTAAGATAATAATGAGTATTGCGACTAAGAAAATGGTGGGCACCTTAATTATGCAGTCCCATCTTAATATTACTAATGTAATTTAAGAATGTATATCTATTGTTTCTATTTTTAATACTATAGACTAACACCTTTGTAGTAAGAATTCTGCTCCCATTGAGCCCCACATCTGAGACAGCTGATAAGAAGGCTGTGTGCTCCTTCCTTTGACACAGGTGGGAAGTTCAACCCATGTAAGCCCCTTCCCACACACAGAAACCCTCGTCCTGGTCCCACCCACTTACAACAAGGAAAACTCCAAGTCAATCTTCTTTCCTTGCTCTCTCAAGCCATTTTGGATTAGCTTTGGAGGCCTCCATTTCCCTAGAAAAGCCCTATTAGGTCAGTAAGAAACGTTTTGTCCACTCATGGTGTGTTGTGGCTCAGTCTCTACATCTGAATCAAATTGTGGGTGTGGGGTACATCTTATATGTGCAGGTTGTCTACAATAGCTTTGTCATTAAAAAATGTAATTTAAAAATTGTACATAAGAAGTTCCTGGTGAGATGATAAAGTATTGATTCCTAGACCTGACTCAAGTTTGTGAATTGGACAATATAGTGAGTCAACAACAACAACAAAAATAACCTTTTTTGTCTGTTTCTGCTGCATATAACAAGATTTTGAGAAATAATCTTCCTCCCTTACTCTTCTATCTAAAGGCCTGCGTAACATTATGAGTTAATCTCTGTGGCTTCACCTTTCTATCTTCATTGGCAATAAGACTCTACGCACAATGTGCTCAATTTACTTCTGCTTTAAAAATAATAAAGCAAAACCTGAGAGTTCTCAGTAGCAATAATAAACCAAAAAAATGTCATCATGGTCTCTTATGTCAATTTTTACTAGATTTGACAAATTGCTGGTGTCTACCCACAGTAAGCCATGGATCCCCACTGGGCTGCTTGAATTTTCCATCACATCACATGATTTGTCATGTGCAGTTCCCAAGGACCAGTTAACGGACAGGCATCTGGCTGACCACATCGGCAACACAAAAAGAGCGAGTATTAAAATATAGATTTCTCAGCCCACTCCCCAGATAAGTCCGGGGTAGGGCCCACAAATAACCCATTTTAAGAAATACCCCTTTTAAGATTTCTATGCAGAGAGTCAAGTATAGAAATACTTGTAATGTCTGTATTCCAGAGCATTGGGACATTTTAGAGCACGAAGCTCCATTTATTGTGCCAAGTTTTCTCTCTTACTGATGAAGCCCAGAATGTCAACTGATGAAAAACTATTGCCATTTCAAGGAGCTTGGGGGTACGGTGCCCAGGAAACCCCTGCTAGGAGCTGGATTGGGTTTTCTCAATTTAAATTTTCAGCTAACAGGTGGCACCCTGTGGACAGCTGCTGTCCTGAGGCTCTTTTGGATTGCAGTGAGATGATGAATTGTGACCCATCACTCAGCAGAATCTTGAGCTGAGGCTATTCGCACCTGGCTTTGGCAATGGCTGGAAGGAACACTGTGCCAGAGGAAGCTTGACACAATGGAAAATAATCTCCAAAACCTGTTTGCTACCAACATTCTGAATTCTAGAATTATCAAATAAAAGTAGATTCCGTTGTACATGAGAATGTGATAAAGCTACTCAACGTTGTCCTATTTAAGTTGTCCAGAAATCTAACAGGTTTTTTTTACAAAGCAACGAGACAATTGAAGTATTTAAAGAGCATACTGAGTATATTAGTAGACTATTTGAATTCCTAGAAATAATGTATACACTTATTATAAATGAAAATAGACTTCATAAACTATCCCTCTTTTTTAAAAATATATTTTATTGACCTTCCACAGAGAGGAAGGGA
>NW_005344238.1:0-230 GCF_000412655.1 Myotis brandtii | reverse complement strand
TCAATCTGCCCACTTTGTTTTTCTCCCTGCTTTCAGTTTTATTCACACAAGTGTCTATTTCTGACATGGGTTCTAGGTGGCGGTGTTGCTGTATTAGTTTCCAGGACCAAATGTCCTCTCAACCTAGGCCCCAGGGCTCCCTGGGGGTATTCAGAATCCTTATTTCCCTGCCGAGCTCAAGGCTGGGTGCAGCGGTTCTGCTAGGAGGGGCCTGGTCTTCAGGAGAAAAA
>NW_005344237.1:0-204 GCF_000412655.1 Myotis brandtii | reverse complement strand
ATGATGCGAGAGAATCATTGATCAGCTGCCTTCTGCATGTGTCTTGACCGGGAATCGAACCTGATTCATGGGTCAACGCTCAACCACTAAGCCACACTGGCTGGGCTACAAGCATTTCTTGCCAAGCCCTACACAAGGTGCTGTTGCCAAGGTGAACAAAACTGACGTGGGAGTTGGGGGCTAAACTTAGCACAGAAGGCCAAA
>NW_005344236.1:0-384 GCF_000412655.1 Myotis brandtii | reverse complement strand
TTTAAATAAACCTTATTTTTACTCCTTTAGTTGGTATTGGTTGTTTTGTACATGGAAAACAGTCTAAAAGGTTGAATCTAGTGAACATGTGTTGTTTCTGTAAGTGGCGTATTCTAGGCTCCACGGCGTCAGGCAGGGCTGTGAAAGCGCTGTATCATATCCTGTCTTTATTCCAAATGTTGATATGTTATTCATCAGGAAAGTTTTGCATTAATTTTGATTTTTAAAAATATTTCATGACATGTGACTTATCTTGATCCCTACATTTTGTGGCCCCTTAAATTTGGCAGTCAAGGTGAATGCCTTATTGCCTGACCCCAGATTCCTCCAGACACCCCTCCCCCCACCCAAAAAAAGCACCTTGCATTTCTTTTCTCTCAAAGG
>NW_005344235.1:0-456 GCF_000412655.1 Myotis brandtii | reverse complement strand
TCTGAACAATAAAGATTTAATTAAAAAATAATAATAAGTGACAAAAAGAAAAAGGCTGTAGTTCTTTGTCACTTGATTCTCCCTTCTTAATGGTCACTATAGCAGCTTAAAGCTCAAACCCCACGTGGGGCACCCTTCTTTTTCTCCCCCTTCGGTGGTAGAATATTGGAGGTCTTAATCCAGCATCTAGAAAGGTTCAATAATCTAGAGAAGGGCTGTGTGTAAATTAATCAAGAGTCCAGAGATTAAACATAATTTTGGAAAGCAGTTTGGGGAAACAGAGAAGACTTAGCTAAAGGAACCAAGTTCTCCTGTCTCTCTGGACCCCTTGCTTTTTATTAGCTCAAATTGTCCTAAAGCAAGGTTGTATATACACATCAAAGGTCAAGGTTTGGTATACAGAGTCCATTGTCAGATTAGGGGAACTGCCTATGGCTGTTCAGGTGTTTGGCCAGC
>NW_005344234.1:0-1410 GCF_000412655.1 Myotis brandtii | reverse complement strand
CGCAGGCCGAGCGTCTGTCAGGAATCAGGACACATGTTCGTTATTCCTGGGTGTTTTATAAATCAGTCACGGGGCCAAGGAAGGAAACGTTTACTTATTTCCAACCACAATTTCTAACAATAAAATAACAGCCCAGACCGTCTCCTAATCTGTACACCTGCTCTCCCATCACCAAGGCAAACTAAGTCGCTCTCACTGTTGGAGCCTCTGTGGGTACGTTAGGGACGCTGAGTAGCTTGGAAGACAGCCCGATCCTCGCACAGGAAAGTCTTCCCATCTCTGATTACCTCCAACTCCGCTTCTCGGTTAGCTGGTTGGAAATGAGAATGCGTTTCCCACCGAAGTTTCTGTGCGTGTTTGCTGAACCAGCAGCACCTGGTGAAACCAAAAGCAATGGGCCAGACTCTTACAAACGCGTGTGTGCGCTGACCAGCAGAGCCCAGGACCCGCCTCCGGCCGCGCTGTGCGGGACAGGCGGTCCAGGCCCACTTCCTGGCTCTCACACTCTGGGCGACAGGCCAGCCAGCCCCAGGTTTCTGCCTCAGTGGTTCTGGGGGCGGAAGTTGCCTTTCTTGTAAATTTCTGGATCCTGCTGGTTCAGTGCCCACAGTGTGAGAATCACTCGTCTCATACATGCTTCCTGCCGATTTTGTAAAGCAGTGGAGCCCCTTGTCAGATGAGATAGAGAGGCTTCCGATGTAGAAAGACTGCGTCCCTCGGGGCCTTGGGCTGCCGCGCCCCCTCCTGCCCGCCGCAGGCTGAGAGAGCCGGGTCTTCGTGGGCTTGTGCCGACACGGCCCGTCTGCCTGAAGATAGTCTGTGTAATTGTTCTCTAGCAACGCATTCCAGGCACTGAAGAACCCACTTCTGGGCATTTATCTGAAGGAAGTGAAGTCACTGCCTCAGGAGGCGCCTATACCCCACGTGACGCAGCGCTGGTCACACAGCCGAGACCTGGGAGCAACTCAGTGTCGATCTACGGACGAATGGACAAGAAAATGTGATCTCACATACATGTCAGGTGTCTGTGCGGAATATCCAAGTGGACAGACACAGTGGATACTATTCAGCCATAAAAGAAGGAAGTCCTGCCAGTTGTGACCTTGAGGCCATCTGCCAACTGAAGTTACCAGACAGGGAAAGACAAACAGTTTATGTTCTCAAATAAATGTGGCATCTGAAAAAGCTGACCTCATAGAGATAGAGTAGACTGGTGGTGGCCAGGGGCTGGAGAGATGGGGGTGGGGAGATGTTGGTCAAAGGGTATACACTTCCGACTACAAGATGAACAGGTGTTGGGGGCGTCGCGCCCAGCATGGGACTAGAGGTAGCGCTACTGTTGTGCTCTGTGCTCAGAATTGTTCAGAGAATCGAGCTTAAGTGTTGCCACCACACCCAAAAATGGGGGCA
>NW_005344233.1:0-311 GCF_000412655.1 Myotis brandtii | reverse complement strand
GTGGTTGAGCATCAACTTATGAACCAGGCGGTCACAGGTTCGATTCCAGGTTGGGTACATGCCCAGGTTGCAGGCTTGATCCCCAATAGGGGGCGTGCAGGAGGCAGCTGATCTATGATTCTTCCTCATCATGGATGTTTCTCTCTCTCTCCCTCTCTCTTCTTCTCTTTGAAATCAATAAAAACAAACAAACAAAAAACCCCACACATATCCTAATTTTATTGTCCCTGGTTTCCGGTCTGGTATTAGTTAACTAGAAATATCTGGCTTGCCGTGACCGGTTTGGCTCAGTGGATAGAGCGTCAGCCTGC
>NW_005344232.1:0-237 GCF_000412655.1 Myotis brandtii | reverse complement strand
AGTCCTCCAAACCTCCCGCTCTCTGCCGGCAAGGTCCCGGGAGCCTGCAGGCGTGGCTAGGCGCGGCAGGCCTCACCTCCTGGGCCAGCAATGGTCCTGGGAGCCCACAGCCGCAGCCACTGTCACTTCCTGGGGCCCTTGACACCTGCGTATGCAAATTAACCACCATCTTTTTTCTTTTTTGTTTTCTTTTTTTTTGTTTTATTGCTTGAAGTATTACAGAGAGTATTACATATG
>NW_005344231.1:0-509 GCF_000412655.1 Myotis brandtii | reverse complement strand
AAAGTCCTTCTAGGTGTAACCACTGAATGATTTGACACTGGCTAACAGCTCAGGGTGCTCCACCAGAAAATTTTTTCAAAACTCTGTCCAGTGAATCAGCCAATCAGGAGAAGGCTTTCCCTGCTGTGGCCACAAGCCCCGTGATTAATGTTTGGGCGACACAAGCATCACAGTCCTCCTGCTGAAACTCTTCCCGTGGCCAGGAGACAGGCAGAGCTGGAACTGAGGGCCTTCTCTGGTTTCAGGTGACAGCAGCATCTGGGAAGATGATGCCAGGGGTGTGAAGAGGGTGACAGAGCTGTGACTTCGCTTATCAGTGGGAGCTCATTTGGGCTCCGAGACTAACAAATCAGTGACTTGGTATTTTGACACTGAAATGCACCGTCACGTGCTAGTTTCCTCATTCCCTATGCGTGTGGTTGTCATCATCTCCCATGGAGCTCTTAGAGCATCACTCGGACTGTCAGTGGCGCCCGGACAGCTCAAAGCTAATAGTTGGTCATAACAAA
>NW_005344230.1:0-457 GCF_000412655.1 Myotis brandtii | reverse complement strand
TTTTTTTTTGTCTCCCCATTTTCACTCATCTCAAAGTATCTGGTTATGTGGCTCACTCTCTACCATGTTGACTTAAAGGCACAAAATACAATACAACAAGACACAACACAGAAGGTACTAAACACAAATGTATTCATGATACTAATAACCCTAAATAAAGGTGACCACCAGAGAAAAGAGAACTAGGGGAGAGAAAGCGCAAAATGATATTGAGAAAAGAAAAAAATGTAAGAGGGAAAAGAAAAAGAAGAAGAAAGAAGGGGGAAAATATATGTATATGGGGAGAAAATTCCAAAAAAAACAGCAACTAATCCCAAAAATGCAAACAGCAAACACACACACAAAAATGGAGGGAAGCTGAATCTGAAGAGGCAGAGATTACTTCCAGAAGGTAAGGTCAAGGAATTGAATGAATGCGGGAATGGCCCCAATTCAGTATAGAGGAGGTAGAAAGAGA
>NW_005344229.1:0-466 GCF_000412655.1 Myotis brandtii | reverse complement strand
GTTTTCCTCCAATGAGAAACAACCACTCTTTTCTGAGCTAATAACTAACCACCCTCTTCTTGGCTGGCCTGCAGCTGGCATGGGGTAGTGGCAGTGACATGGGCTCTGGAATCCTGATTGAACTTGGCCAAGTCCCTTTACACCTCGGTGCCTCAGTTTCATTGTCTATAAAGTGGAGATGTTAATAGCACCTATTTTATAGAGCTTTTGTCAGGATTAAATGAGATAAGGTACTTGGCACAGAGAGAACACTCAAATGTTAGCCGCTATGATGCTGTTATTAGACTTCAAGATATTGTTTTAAGGACTCAATGAGACAATGAAATGTTTGATATAAAGCCCATAGAATACAACCTTTCACCAGGTCGACACTCAATCAGTGGTCAGCAAAGCAGCAGAGAGGAAGGAAGCACTTGCCATTAACACAGAATGTGATAATATGTTCAGTAATTTGCCTGCTGACTGC
>NW_005344228.1:0-343 GCF_000412655.1 Myotis brandtii | reverse complement strand
ACTGCCTCTGCCTCGGCCCTGTCACCATGGCTTTGTCTTTAAGGATGTCCAGAAGGTCTCCCGGTCTAATTAGCATATTACCCTTTTATTAGTAAAGATATGCATAACCCATGACATAGACAATGGTGTAGTGAAGGCTTGGAGAGGCGATAGGAGTAGGGAAAAGGGGGTTAATGGGGAAAAAGGGGGAACATCTGAAATACTTTCAACAATAAAGATAAATAAAAAGATACATAACAAAAATGGATCACATTACTTCTGCTTAAATAAAACTTGTCAAAACTCCCATAGTGAAGAAGAAGAAGAAAAGAAGAAGAGGAAGAGGAAGAGGAAGAGGAAGAGG
>NW_005344227.1:0-216 GCF_000412655.1 Myotis brandtii | reverse complement strand
CACCGCCCAGCCAGCACCCAGCCAGAACCCAGCCAGATCCCAGCCAGCACCCAGCCAGAACCCAGCCAGCACCCAGCCAGAACCCAGCCAGAGCCCAGCCAGAACCCAGCCAGAGCCCAGCCAGGGCCCAGCCAGAACCCAGCTAGCGCCCAGCCAGAACCCAGCCAGAGCCCAGCCAACTCAAGACCCAGGAGGCTGGTATTTCAGTTCAAGTTC
>NW_005344226.1:0-635 GCF_000412655.1 Myotis brandtii | reverse complement strand
ACTTCCTCCTATTCTCTTTTTGGACTAAAGGAGAAATGCTCTGGGGGCAGTAACTAGGACAAATGATTCAGAACTGTTTCTATCTCTCTGAGCATAAGGATTTTTTCTTTTTTGGTAGGGGATAATAGTTATTGCTTCCCAAAGAACCCCTGCCCATGTATAGTTTATAAATATGTAAATTAATGCTGTCACTTCCCTTGACAAATTACAACTTCAGTCACTGTGAGCTCCCTTCTCTGGGTAGAAGTGAAACCTTGGAAGCCCTGAATGCCTACAGGTTCAAGTCCCATAGGAAATGACTCTTTGGGTGGTTATAGCCTGGGTTTCCCAAATATTCCTGCAAATTCTCCCCACCAGAGGGTCATCTGATTCCCTGGAGTTCAGGTATAGTTGGTCTGTTAATAAAACATAGGCCTAGAGATCAGGATTATTTTACTTATCTCATCAGGCTTCTACAAGTCTAAAAATGCAGCTCATCTCTTTCTATCACACAAAGATGCCCTGGAATATAGAGGGGACAGATGGGAGCTGAATGGTCATGTGTTCTCTAGTAACTCTGGAGAGCATGATTCCTGTGTGCAAATTTAAAAAAAATCCTCATCTGTTGGGGTCCAACCCCAGCAGGTCCAGGGGTC
>NW_005344225.1:0-1396 GCF_000412655.1 Myotis brandtii | reverse complement strand
ATCAATTAAAAATATATATTAACAAATAAAGCCATTAGATCTTCAAATTTATTATGTTGAATTTTGTTCTTTAACAGCACACCTGGATCCTTCCATAGAAATAATTCTTATTGGTGAGCTTCTTCCCCAGCGACACTATTTTCTCTCCTTGTCTCTCCCAGCCCAGGGATTTTAGTGGCTCTGTGCACTTGCTCGTCTCTGAGACCCTGGCCCTGCTTCCTTTGTTTCCTCAACTCTGCCCAAACTTCTGAAATTGCCCCCTCACTCGGGTCTCTTCATTGGAACCATTTGGAGTACATCCTTCTTTCTACTGGGATCCTGCCCTGATACTTTCATATTGTACCTTTCATCCGGACTTTTCATTAACTGTGAGTGAAACGAAGGCAGCAGTTGCTCTGTATGTTGTGTTCTCTACCACACCCCTTGGGCGAGATGGAGTTAAAGCCTTGCACAACGTGGGCACCAGCCCGTCAGCCCAGATGCCTGCTTGTGAGCTGTTCTATTGCACTATGGGTATTAGCCCTTTCTCGCACAATAACATCTAATTCCATGATATTGGGATTGAAAAGAAATAAATAAAAAAATAACTGATGAGATCTGAAAATAAAACGCATTAGCTGATTCTGTAGCCAAGGCAATGGCCTTCAACTCTTTATTTCTTTTGTTATTTCCTCTCTTTAAGTGGTTTTCTTATTGAACCTGCTTTTCCCACTGCTCTCTCTTTGAGATGTGGCAAATACCAGATCCCAGAATCAGCAAAAAAAGTATCATAAAGCGGTGGTACTTGAACCTTAATGTGTATCATGGTTGCCCTAGAGAACGTGTTAGGACGGGCACTGCTGGGTCCTGTCCCCAGAGTTTCTGATTCAGTATGTGGTATAATAAGAAATACTTTTGTCTTTGTCCCTGGTTCCTAGTGCAGAGCTCCCCCAAACCTTGGAATTTCCTGAGTGATAGTAGCATCTTTTATTATTCAAAAGGAGCCCCCTTTAAGTGCACCAGAGGTTTGCTAATGAGGCGACAAGATGGGGCCTCTATATAACCTCAGAATGGGGCTGGTCATCAGGAAGACCAAGAGATTAGATGGTTGGAGTGTTCATATCCACTCACCAAGCCATGGGAAATGGGGCAGGTGGAGACTAGGCTTGAAACAAACTGTTCAACAAAATTTGAGGAGCCTCTGGGTGGGTGAACTCATCCATATGCTGGGGAGAGGGTGCACCCCAACTCTATGGGGACAGAAGCTTCCACATGGCTCTGCCTCTGTACCTCTTCATCTGGCTCTTCATCTCTACCCTTCATAACATCCTTCATAATAAATTAATTAGTAACTGTAAGTAAATGTTTCCCTCAGCTCCATGAGCCATTCTAGTGAATTATCGAACCTAAGGAGGGG
>NW_005344224.1:0-237 GCF_000412655.1 Myotis brandtii | reverse complement strand
AGTGCATTTTATTATAAGTGTGTAGTTTTAAAAGACAGTGTTAGTAAGAGCACAGATTATGGAGCCCACCTGCCTGATGTGAATCAGAGTCCACCTACTGTGACTTTTGGTAAGTTACTGGCTGAGCTCCCCTACCTGTAAAAGGGACAACGGTAATACCTCATAATGTAGTTCTGAGGATTAAATGAGCTAATTAATACATGTTAAGTGCACTCCAAGTGCTCAGTAAATGTTCAT
>NW_005344223.1:0-465 GCF_000412655.1 Myotis brandtii | reverse complement strand
GCTTGGAGGACACGGCACCAGAGCCCTGCACCCCCCCTTCCCCGCCTGGTCCTGCAGGGCCTTCTGGGGGGGGGGAAGCCTGGGGCTGTCCCCTGAGGTGCCAAACCTCCCGGCCCCGTCCCACCTGCCGGTGCCCCTCCCTGTCCTTCCTGAGGGTCCTCCTGCCCCCTGTCCCTCCCTGTCCGTCCCTCTGGCTGTCTGCAGCCTCGGGCACGTTTCTGGGGTGACCCACCCTGTGGATGGGGCCAGTCGACCTGCCCCAGGCTGGCCTGCCCGGTCGCCCCATTAAGGTCGGTGTATGAGCCCCCCATGTGGGGTGCACAGCACTGGGCCCCGGACGGAGCCCCTCCAAGCAGGTCATTTCCACGGACGCCACACGCCCTGCCTGTCCCTACCTGACTGACAGCCCTGGCTCCCCCAGCTCCGGGCAGCCCCTCACCCGCACCGGGGCCCAGAGGACAGCAC
>NW_005344222.1:0-474 GCF_000412655.1 Myotis brandtii | reverse complement strand
TGTTCCTTCAAGTCCAGATCCTCCTCCTTGATCCTGCGCGGCCATCCTGATGGCCCCGGGAGCCTTCCTGGACTTGGCAGACGAGGCGTTGGCCTTCACCTATTCATTTTTTATACAAGTTTCAAATCTCTAAATATGGCCCAGCTGATGTGGCTCAGTAGTTGAGCACTGACCCATGAACCAAGAGGTCACTGGTTCGATTCTGGTCAGGCACATGCCTAGGTTGCAGGCTGGATCCCCAGTAGGGGTCGTGCAGGAGGCAGCCTATGGATTATGTTCCTCTCTCATCGAAGTTTCTATCTCTCACTTCCTCTCTCTCTAACAATCAATAAAAACATATATACTTTTTAAAATCTCTCCATATAATCATCTCAGTTTCCACAGTAGGTTTGCATGCGTCCCATGTTACACTTGCTGTGGACACACTAGTCTGCGTGGCATGTTGGGAAGACTTAGAGGCCTCTCATTCATTAA
>NW_005344221.1:0-533 GCF_000412655.1 Myotis brandtii | reverse complement strand
TGGCTAGAGGGCTGCTAAGTGACTAAGGGTAGGGAGCATCGACAGTGCGCACAAAGCATGGACAAAGGGACGATGGATGTCCAGGGCCAGATGGAGTGGGACCATGTGGCATTTCATCATGCTACCCAGAATGGAGAGCAATATAAAACTCATGAATTGTTGATTTCGGGGATTTTCTATTTAATAATTTTGGACCATGGTTGACCATAGATAACTGAAACTGTGGAAAGTGAAACCGCAGGTAAGGGGGGACTCCTGGACCATAAGATGTTCCTCAGCCACTGTACACATTAACGGTGAATAACAACACTAATTCACAAGTACTTTTAGGACCACAAATTGGAAGAGGGAGAAAAAGTCCCCCTCCCCCTGCCCAGTAAAAGGATGCCCAGCATTACTGGGAAACAGATGAGGTCAACTCTTCGCTTAATGCTGTTTATAGGCTCTTGGAAACTACCACTTTAAGTGAAACAACATATATCCAAGCCAACTTTGGCATAGGCTAGTTGATATAAAAAAGAGTTAAGTTCCTA
>NW_005344220.1:0-1023 GCF_000412655.1 Myotis brandtii | reverse complement strand
AAAAAAAACAGATTTTAAAATAGGACATAGTAAGTAAGATGAAAAATTTTAATTAACTGTATAACCCAAATAAAAAATAAAGACAACCTTTTAGACTTCATGTATGGGAAACATTGGATTTTGTTGTCCTAGTAATCTTTAATGCCTTTAAATTTGTGCTTTGACTGTCATAGCTGAGTACTTTTTCACTAAGCTGGTGTACATTTTAGGAATTGGAATAGATTTTATCTATATTTTTTAAACTTTCTTAAGTGTTTTGTTTTGGTTTGGGTCTTCTTTTTAACCTTAATGTTAATATACTCTAGGTCTGATCAAAATTGCCCAAATCCCTCATTTCCCCCCAGAGAATGTAAGATCTTCAAATAAGTATTTTTATCATTCATATTGGATTTTCCTAATACACCTTAATTTTGAGTGGCAGATTGCATTTTGATCACATATTATAAAGCAATCTCAACACATGCTTGTTGAATGAATATTGTTTTCTGTTGGATTTTAAGCCAAATATAGTTTGTCTTTGTTGATGTAAACATATGCTTTCAGATGAAAGGTTACAATCCAATATGTTTCTTTTTTCCTTTGTTTCAAGAAAGTGAAGAATAAATTTCAGTGTCATATTAATTTATCACAAGTGTTTAGAAACATTTACTCCTTCTGTTTTATATAAATGTATTCCACAGTGGTCAACCCATTAATTTTCTTTTTTCTCCTCAATGTGTTTTCATGTAGGGGATGTTCAAAACCTTCTCTGAAATGGATCAATTATGAACTACATACACACAGACACCCATGCTTGCACCCCCTCCCACACGAAAACACTGAAGAAGGCAAATCACTGATTATAAAATAACTAGAGGCCCTATGCATGAAATTCGTGCAAGGGGCTCGGCCCTCGCAGCTGCGGTGGCCTGCCTCGGCCCTTGCAAGCCTGGCTTGGTCCATAAGGTCATCAGGAAGGACGTCCGGAAGGTCATTGGGCTGTCTGATCTAATTAGCATATTATGACTTTATTATTAAGATTAT
>NW_005344219.1:0-314 GCF_000412655.1 Myotis brandtii | reverse complement strand
CACACACACACACACATTTACTTTAAGAATTTGGCTCTTGTGATTGTGGGGCACACAAATCCAAAATCTGTAGGGCAGATCTGCAGGCTAGAAATTCAGGTAAGAGTTGATGTTCAGTCTTGATTTCACCAGGCATCATGTTGGACATGAAGGTAAGGTTTTGCCTAAAACTGGGTGCCATAGCCCTGCCAAGTTGACATGTAAAATTAACCATCAAAGCAATAAACAGTGATTTTCATTGAACAGATTTTTGAAGGTACTGGCTTCTTTACCTGCTAGCTTTCCAGCTGGGTCCTGTGCTGTGGATGGATACA
>NW_005344218.1:0-521 GCF_000412655.1 Myotis brandtii | reverse complement strand
ATTTCTTAGATTTTCATTGCGGTAAAATAGATCCAGCATACAATCTATTATTATAACCAATCTATTATTTTATCTTTAAAATACAGCCATACGCCACTTAACGACGGGGATATGTTCTGAGAAATGCACCACACAGTGCACTTACACAAGCCCAGATGGTACAGCCTACCACACACCTCGGCCACAAGTCTGCGCGGTATTGTGCAAAACAACACAAGCACAAGAGAAAAGGATGCAAAAGAGACGCTATAAACACGAGATGTATGAGGCTGCTGCCGGTGTATCATGGCTGCTGTTTCACAATAAAAACTTTTTTCTAAGTAGAAAGAGTACACTGTAACGTAATGATAAATTACAGTATAGTAACACACAAACCAGTGACATGGTCATGTATCATCATTATCAAGTATCATGTTCTGTGCATAACGGCATGTGCTGTGCTTTCACACGACGGGCAGTGCAGTGGGTGTGTTCACACCAGCACCCCCACAAACACGTGAATAATGCCTTGTGTTACGACT
>NW_005344217.1:0-556 GCF_000412655.1 Myotis brandtii | reverse complement strand
TAGCATTTTAGTGCCTTGTAAATGTAAACTTTTCTTATGGAAGTCTCTAACATGGAGGAGAGTAAAATCATATTTTTTTAAAAAAACCAACTTGAAAGAAACCAACCATACCACATAAGAAAAAAAACTAAAAACAAAACAAAAAACCTATCATTAACATCCAAATATTAGGAACTCTGGGAAGAAAGAATAAAAGAGAGAAAAGCATTAAAGAAATGCATCAAGCCCAGCTGGTGTGGCTCAATAGTTGAGTGTCGATCCATGAACCAGGAAGTCAGGGTTCCGACCCGAGCAGGGCACATGCCCAGGTTCTGGGCTCAATCCCCAGTTGGAAATGTGCAGGAGACAGCTGATCAATGATTCTCATCATTGATGTTTCTATCCCTCTCTCCCTCTCACACCCTTCTTTCTTGAAATCAATAAAAATATTTTTTTAATTAAAAAGAGAAATACATCAAGCAATTATCCCCAAACAGAAGAATATGAATTTCCAGTTTCATGGGCCCTCTGGATGCCCAGGCCCGTGAAACATGTCACTGTGAGAGTGCAGAATGCA
>NW_005344216.1:0-474 GCF_000412655.1 Myotis brandtii | reverse complement strand
CCTCCAAGCTGGGACTTACACGTGGCTTTGCCATGAGAGGTCTGTGCCCTCTTATTAGTCTGAGGCTTGAACCTGTCCAAACACTGTGGCCCTCTCCACACCTCCCCCCTCCCTGGGGTCAAGTACATAGGTCTACTGTGGTGAGTACAGTTTGCTTGGGGCCATGGCCTGTGGCCGTAAGAGAATGAAGCACCTTATTCTAGGTGGTAACTTTAGAATGGGAACCCCGATTCTTATCCCGCACTAAATGTACCCACTCCACTCCTTCGATTCTCCCCTCCTGGCCTTTGAGTCCACTTTCCTCCGATACTCGTTAGATCTGTTTCACAAGAATCTTCCAGAGTCTGAGTTTCGGGGTCGGTCCCCACCTATGTCAGTCTGTTCTGTTTTCACGTCCTCCCTTAAACACAAGGAGGGGGACCCCTCGGTGGCAGACGGAGGGGCCTCACTTACCATGTTACTCTCTGAAATACT
>NW_005344215.1:0-202 GCF_000412655.1 Myotis brandtii | reverse complement strand
AACCCAGACACATGACCTTGACCAGGAAGTGCAGGCTCATACTCTTATCACTTAGCGACACTGGTCAGGGACAAAGTGTTTTTCTTACTGAGGACCAGTGGAACCTGATAGCCTCCCATTTACCTGATTTATACTTTTGAGAAAATTTAAGCTTAACTTCCATCTAAGGTTACAGTCTTGCCCTATCCCCAATGGTCCATAG
>NW_005344214.1:0-461 GCF_000412655.1 Myotis brandtii | reverse complement strand
CACACACACACACACACACACACCTTCTGCCAAAGTCAAATCTCAGAAGCTGGAACAGACCAGGAAAACCCACACTGAAGGAGAAGACCAAGCTTTCCTTCTCCCCAAGAAAAGACTGCTCAACAGTGGTTCCCTTGCTCAAAAACAGCAAACCTCTTGATTCCAATGGGTATAGATACCTCAAAGTCCTCCTGGATCTACTGATCACCCCTTCCCCAGTCCTCACCCATGAGTTTTCCTGCTCACAGTTATTCAGAGGCCCCCTTTGTTCCTCTTCTGTGCCTGAGTATAATAAGCCAATAATTGAGCGTTTTGTACATAACGCTTAAGTCCTCTGTATGTTCTTTCGCTCTACCTGTGATGATTATCTCTTAGTTCAGCTCTAACTGAGAAAGCATGACCAGCTTGAGTTAGAGACCTAGATCCATCATTTATAGCTTATGACTTTGGCCAGTTCAGTG
>NW_005344213.1:0-1079 GCF_000412655.1 Myotis brandtii | reverse complement strand
TTCCTCATCTGTAAAATGGGGAAAACAGTTGCTCCTACTTCACAATCATGGGGAAGGGGGGAGTGAGTTAACAAACACTTAAAACAGCATCTTGACATAGTTCTGTCATCATGAACGTCTATTTAGGTGCTTCTCTCCTTCCTAGCATCGCTGATGGCCGTTAGACAGTGAGGTCATGCAGGAAGGACCCGCTGGGTCATCTCCGTGTCCCACACTCAGTGTCAGGCATACAAAAGGCCCTCAGAACATGTTTGCTCAGTGAACTCAGAGGGTCCTCCTCCCGCCTTTCATTTACTGAGTGCTTCTGCATGCCGGGTAGCACTGGACTAGGAGCTGCAATGCAGTAGTGAAGACAGGCTCCCTTCCACTGCAAGAAGAGTCATTTCTAGGCCAGAAGTTCTCAAATTTTTTGGCCTAACAACCTCTTTACACTCTTTTAAAAGTTTCAGGATCCCAAAGAGCTTTTGTGTATGTTAATATCTATTGCTATTTGCCATATAAGAAACTGAAACTGAGAAAACTTTTAAATATTTATCAATTCATTTAAAATAACAACAAACTCATTGCATGTTAACATAAATAGCATATTTTTATGAAAATATGTTTTTTCCAAAACAAAACAAAACTGTGAAAATCTTGTTTTGCATTTTTGCATATGTCTTTAATGTTGGCTTAATGGAAGACAGCTGAATTTTCATGCCGCACTCAATCTGTGCGATATGTTTCTTTGGTTGACGTACATAAAAAAATCCAACTCAACATTCTCCTTTTTTGTAAAAATTGAGAATACTAACACTGCGCTCGCCCCCGCCCTCTCAGAGTTTGGATCAACTCGGTTAGGCTAGCTGTAAACGGTTTCCGGAAGGGGCGTGGCCTGGCGCACAAACGCGTAGTTGGCTGGGATTGGACAACAAATGCGTCTGTCTGCGCGTTGTCCCCGCCTCCAACCCCGCCCCTGTTCCCTCTCATTAGTAAACTGGCTAACCCTGGCGCATGCGTCCTAAGGAAGGTGAGCACTTCCGCCCGCTCACCCCGAAACCTTCTGTTCCCTCTCGGGTTTCCGCTGGGACAGCTAGGGC
>NW_005344212.1:0-454 GCF_000412655.1 Myotis brandtii | reverse complement strand
GCACTCTGGGGGAGGCCAGATGCCATGTTGTCAGGACTCCAAGCTTCTACAGAGAGGTCCCCTGGCGAGGAGCTAGGGCCACCTGCCCACAGCCAGGTGAGTGAGCCGTGTTAGAGCCGCCTTCCAGTACCAGGCGGGCTGTGACCGCAACTCCAGGAGAAACCCTGAGCCAGAACCAGCCAGCAAAGGTGAATTCTTGACCCACAGAAACTGAGATAATGTCTGCTGTTTAAAGCTGCTAAATGTGGAGGGTAATTTGTTGCAGAGCAAATGGTCTAGTGCATGAGAAGTGTTTAGGACAGTGCTTGGCACACTCCATCATGAATGTATGTGAAGCACCGAGCATATAGTAAATGCTCATTAAATATGTGTTAAACGAATGTTAGGTATTGTTTTCTTAACTACCATTATCACCCGCATCATTGTATGCAACCTCAATCCACAATCACTTCCC
>NW_005344211.1:0-585 GCF_000412655.1 Myotis brandtii | reverse complement strand
CTGGGACTTGTTTGTGGCTCTGCCAACAGGTCAGTCCCAGGCTTAACCCCATAGCCGGGCCCTACAGCTCATCACAAGGACAGGAAAGCCAAGGGCAGTCTCCCCTTTTACGCCCTAGCTCTTGCTACACAACAAGGGAGGGAGTAGGATGTTTGGGCTAAAATTGAGCAGACATCAGGGGCTGCAGTTTGTTCCTTCTCCAGGAGACAATCCAGGCGGATGTCCTTGTGCTAGAAAGAAGGTGAGCCCCAAACCAGGGGTCCTGGCAGGACACAAAGGACACTGGGAGCCGGAGAGCAAGGCAGCTCCTCCTGCAGGAGGTGCAGGGGGCGGGGCTGGGAGTAGCAGGGGGCGGTCCACACCTGACTCACATCATCTGTCCCTCACTCTTGATTGGTCAGAGCCTAGGCTCCTCCCAGTCTTGCGCGATTGGCTACTTTAAAGGAAAAAGGGAGGGGTTGACCTTTGCCTTTCAAAATGGCGGCCCCCAGGGGAGCTGCAGTGATGGAGCCAAAATGGCGGCTGTCTACACCCCCTTCTTTGACAGGAAAGATTACTTGTTTATTCTCACAATTCCCCCCTTAT
>NW_005344210.1:0-207 GCF_000412655.1 Myotis brandtii | reverse complement strand
TAAGCCCCAGACAGAGTTGTCAGTGCTGGTGCCAGGCTAGGCCCTGGGATATAGTCTCATGGCCCCTTCCCAGCACACAGGACTTCTTTCTCCAAAGATCCGGAAGTCTGATTCCAAATTTGGAAGACAAAGAACTAGGAAAAGTATAAATAGGAAAGACTTCCTCCATGTGGGGCCCAGAATTTGACAGAGATATTCTACTCTGAG
>NW_005344209.1:0-670 GCF_000412655.1 Myotis brandtii | reverse complement strand
TTTGGCATGCACTCACAAAAAGGTTGCCCACCCCTGAGATAGACATAATAGGGGAACTAAGAGAGTTAAGAGAAGAATTTAAGAAAACAAATAATGTCATTGTAGCATTTAATTTAGAGCGAGAAGAGTGAAGAAAAATATACCCAAGGTATAGGCTAGAGCAAATCAGTTAGAAAGCATTAGAACAAGAGATGGAAATGAAATGGTCAGAAACAATATATGGATATGGAAAACAAATGGGATCTGGATGGTTTTGTAGGGAACCTCCTTGAGATACTCCTGGTGAACAGCTTTCTCAGTCATCTTAGAGAGCTGATTTGTTGGTTTGAACTTGCAGGAGCTTCCTGGGTGAAATTTGAAACTGTCCCCTATATGCCCAGTGCAAGGAAAGACCAAAGAAAGAGGAGTAGCATTCCAGATTGGCAGGTGGCAGGTTAAATAAGCAAGGGAGTAACATTAGATCTCCACACCCACCAGCCAGAATATTGAAAATTTATACAGAAGCCTTAACTGGGTTCAGTCATGTCAACAACACATTGCTTGCTTAAGGCTGTGATGCAGCTTAAGTTATTGGAACGGTGGGCAGAATGTACATGCCAAAGACGTGAGGGGGTGAGGGTCCCGATTACCTGGGTTTAGCTGCAGGGTTGATCCTCTCAATGACTTCCTC
>NW_005344208.1:0-301 GCF_000412655.1 Myotis brandtii | reverse complement strand
TTTTTTTTTTTTTTTTTTTTTTTTTTTTTTAAAAACACCTTTTTTAAGCTCAGAAAATGAAAATTGAGGCATATTTAAAATGTTTTTTCTATATAAAATATATTCCCCCAATTATAGGAGGTGTAGTGACTAAAGATAGCATAGACATCCAAGTTTCCAAGAAGCATTAAAGAAATAAACAAAAGTTAAAACTCAAACATCATTTTGGCTACATGTTTGTGTGCAATTAAAATTATTTAGGATAAATTCTTAGACTTAATTAACACTTGCTGTGTTAATGATATAAAAATGTTATAGATAT
>NW_005344207.1:0-783 GCF_000412655.1 Myotis brandtii | reverse complement strand
GGGGGGCTGGCAGCCATGAAGTTATGCGCCAGTTCCGTGCCGGCTGCTGCATGGAGCCTGTCAGAGCGGCCGCGTGGGGCGTTTGCAGGTTTTGTGCACAGAAAACTGTATTTGCAGAATGTGGTTCGCAGAGAGCTCATGAGAGGATCTGAATACAAAGCAGAGGGGCTTCCCCCGCGTTCAGCCCCGCAGTGGGGCTGTCTCTTGGATCCTAATAGCACGTACACATTTCTTACCAAGGGCCAAGGTGCCGCTCAGTCTGCACCCACTTAACTAGTAACAGTAAAGGCTGTAGCTGATCAGAGTTAGGTGTGGCCTTTCCAAAATGCACACCATGAATTGGAGCCAAGTTCCCGGCCTCCTGTTTGGCCCTGCGCGGTAGCAGGCAAGGCCTTTTAGCCGTTGGGTGTCGGGCCTTTAACTGGCGGTGGCCGACAGCCCCTGGGCCTCTGGGCTGTGGGCAAGGCTGGGGAGAAAGCCAGGCCACGCGGGGCAAAAGCCACCCCAGCTCAGGGCCACCTCCGCTCTGCCGTGCACACGCTGGGTGGGATCCTGGAGAATCGCTTTCCCCGCCGGCCGCAGCTGCAAGATGGTCACTTACCATCCGCTGCCTTGCAGGGAGGTTAGGCTGAGATGATAGAGACCCCGGGAAAGTGCCTGCGTGGTGCTAGCACGTTAAAGCCCTTCACAGAGATCCAGTCCCTTCTCCCCATGCAGGGGGGTGAACGGGAAGGAAAAAAGATGGAAGTGAGGCTGGGTCTTTGGAGTTTTGATTGAGGGGCA
>NW_005344206.1:0-863 GCF_000412655.1 Myotis brandtii | reverse complement strand
AGATATATCATTGTGAGCCACACTGGGAATTTCAGGCACCCCATAATAAACTCAGTAGCTCAGTAAAACAAATGTATCTCTTTCATCTTCAACTCCACAAGTCAGAGAAGATTGTTTTAGCCTGGGTCTCTACGTTCCTATTGTGGACAATGGTTCTGTAGAGTGCTTGAGTGTGATGAACTATAACTCTGAGGACTGCGACATTTTAACAAGAAACAACTCAGCCATTGTCTGCCTTAGAATAAATCTCTGCTTGGAGGGCTCAGGTCTTGAACATATGTCACCTTTGAGAAGGCTCAGGACTCTCATGATATGGAGTTAATTAGGAGATAAAATAAATTTTAAGAGCTTTTTAAAAATTTTATTGTGGTTAGAATACTTAACATGAGCTTGACCTTATTCACAAATGTTTAAGTACACAGAGCATTCTTGTTGCCCACAGATACAATGTACAGCCGATCACTAGAGCTTATAACGATCTCAACTGAAACTTTATGCCTACTGATTGCCACTTCCCCATTTCTCCCTCCCCAGCCCCTGAAAACCACCATTCTACTCTTTAATTCTATGAATTGACTATTTAAGATACCTAATATAAGTGGAATCATGCATCATTTCTCCTTCTGTGGCTGGCTTATTTTACTTAACATAATGTCCTCAAGGTCTATACATATTGTAGCATGTCAGAATTTCCTTCTTTTTTTAAAAATATGTGTTTATTAATTAGTTTTTAGAGAGAAGGGGTAAGAGAGAGGGAGAGAGAAATACCGATATGAAAGAGAAATATTGATTGGTTGCCTCCTGGACGCACCCTGACTGGGGACAGAACCCCCAACCTGGGCATGTGCCCTGACCAAGAATCA
>NW_005344205.1:0-657 GCF_000412655.1 Myotis brandtii | reverse complement strand
AAGGAGATGAAAAACAAAAGGAAGGGTGAATGCATTCGATTGTTATGGAAACAGGGACGGGTATTTTCCCAATATAGAAGCACCAGCATGGATGAACTAGGTCCAACCTTAAGGTTTATTCACTCCTCATTGCAGGCCTCTCAGATGTTTATTGAGCATCTACTTTCTGCCAGGGACCAGGATATAGTGATGAGTAAGAGGGGTTTCCGTTCTCCAGCAATTCATAATATGTACTCACTCTCATCATCCTGCCATTTAAATTCTCTCTACTCGGCAATTAAATATGAGTATTGGCCACATTGGGCCTATAAATAATGTTTATGATGCCATTATACTGTTTGCCATGCAATATACAGTATCTCTTTCAGCTTTAGCTTACTTTTTAAATGTTAAATAAGAAGTATACTCATTTTCTTCCTAAATATTCTAAAATGTTAAATAACTTGATTCTAGTACAATTCTCCTTCTTACCATTTTTAATTAGCTCACATAATTTTTTTCTCATTTACTCCTTGATTTCTATTCTTTTTCTCAAAAATGTGCTTATGTTACATTCCAAGTGGACTCTGGTTTTCCCTAAACATATCAGAAATGCAACAACTGCCATTAGTTTTTAAATCCTATGACTGTAATCACAAGTGAAGCAATACAGCAATC
>NW_005344204.1:0-416 GCF_000412655.1 Myotis brandtii | reverse complement strand
AAAATCAATAAAATATATATTTTTTAAAAAGAATTGCATAGAAAACACTCTAAACAGAAAACCTCCACTTCCCCCGCTGGGTAGCTCAGTTGGTTAGAGCGATGTGTCCTGAGACGCTAAGGTTGCCGGTTTGATCCCCGGTCAGGGCACGTACAAGACTCAACCAACGAATGCATCAGTAAGTGGAACAATGAGTCCATGTCTCTCTCTCTCTCTCTCTCTCAAATCAATCAATCAATCATCAATCACTCGACAATTTTTTAAAGAAACAAATGGAGAAGTCAGGCCTTGGAGAGAGCATCGACCAGGCTGGGAGAGCCAGGCCGTGGGCGAGTGGAAAATGGAGAAGGCGGAGGAGCTCGGCGACCAGCGGCCACCAGAAAGGTTGGTGTAAAAACTGCCAAAGCGATCGCCTG
>NW_005344203.1:0-452 GCF_000412655.1 Myotis brandtii | reverse complement strand
ATCATTAAATCATAAATAAAAACAATATAAGAATATGAAAAGCTGACCAAACTCACCAATGAGAAATGAAAATTAAAATAATGGACATAATTTTTGTCCACTGCATTGGAAAACATTTTAAAGTTGAAAATATTCAGTGTCAGCAATAATGTGGTGAAACTGGCATTCTCAGAAAATGCTGTTGAGTAAATAAGTTTGTACAACTTGTATAGGGTAGTTTGTTCACAAATAATAGAAAACCAACTAACAATGGATTAGAGAAATAATGTTTTTCTAATTTTATTTTTTATAATGGAACTATAGGCCTGCTGCACAAATTCATGCATGGGTTGGGTCCCTCGGCCTGGCTGGAGATCCAGCTGATCTGGGGGGCCAGCCAGCCAGGGGGAGGGACTATGGGAGGTTGGCCGGTCGTAGGAGGTGGCTGTGGGAGTGCACTGACCACCAAGGGG
>NW_005344202.1:0-1039 GCF_000412655.1 Myotis brandtii | reverse complement strand
TCTCTCTTCCTCTCCCTTCCTTTCTGAAATCAGTAAATATATATATATATTTTTTTTTAAAGGCTCATGCACCTCACTCTCAAATGGTTCAGACAGTTTCTGGACGTCACTGCAGAAGGTGGGGAGTGGTGCCTGGCCTGCATCTGGTGATGGGCTCTCTCTGCGTGCCCCGCCCCGGCTCTCGCTCTGAGCCTGAGTCCCTCCTCCTGACGTCTCCATAGACAGAAGCGTGGGCTCGGGTCGTTGGTCTCAGTGCTGGCCCAGGTTTCTGTCTCCTGCACTCGTTTCCCTGGGGTGGCTGCAGCCATCCTTACAGCGGCTCAGACAGCGGGTAAGACTCCCCATAAGGAAGCAACCACAGGCTCCTTGGAGCCCTGGCTGCCACCTCGGCCGCCACCCACTGCCAGGAGCGCCCAAGGGTCACAGTACCAGTGGGAACAGCCCGGTCCCAGGGGAGAGGCAGGTTTGTGACAGCATTTTGACTGTGTTCTCCTTCCCCACCTCGGAACGCCCACTTACTCGGAATCAACCTAAACCTCCCGTTTAATACAAAAACCTCCACATAAAAGAGCTCAGAAGTCAACAGACCCACCCCCTCTCCTGACGCAGGGGCACCATTCAGGGAGCTGGGTCACTCTGCCCCTTTGAGGTGCTGCAGAGACCGGAAGCTCCTGCTCTGAAAGATAATTTTGGAAATCAGACCACTGTTGGGTAACTGACTGTTAGAAAGTTCTCCTTTGCAGGCGGCAAAAACTGCCTCCCTGGAAAGGCAGAACAGAGAGCAGGGGAGGAACTTCCTCTTCGGACCTCACTCGTGCTTGATGGAGGTGCCGGAGAAATCGCTTTGGAACACGTGAATCAGTTCATGGAAAAGCTCCCTGTGAGCTCTCACTCTGTCCTCAGGAGCAGCAACATTCCTGTCCCGTCTCTACCAAAATACAGCATCTCAGACACCTGAACACAGTTCATGCTCCCCTCTGTCTTCTCTTGTCCAGACAAAAATCCGGCAAATCCATAACCGAGCCTCGCGGTACACAAT
>NW_005344201.1:0-591 GCF_000412655.1 Myotis brandtii | reverse complement strand
CCCTCCATGCACAAATTTTGTGCATCGGGCCTCTAGTCAACTATAATTTTAAAATAAATTTTAAAATAAACAAATGAACAAAGTGCAAATCTTCAGGGAGCACGTGTGTCTTCCCGTTGTTCTGGGAACATGGTTATGAGTCTCTGCCTGGTCTTACCATGGGGGCCTCCCCTCAGGGATGCTTCCTCCTGGTGTGTTCTCTCAGGGATGCTGGTTGCCTTTTAGTCCTAGACCTCAACCTGCTAACCTCCTCCCGGACAGTCTTTGCACAGCTGTCCCCTCTGCCTAGAACACTCTAACCCACCTGCTGCTACAGCCCTCCACCTCGTTAGCTGTATTTATCTATCACCCTTCCCCAGTCTCTCTATCAAATCCCACTACAGTAAGTTCTTCCACCAGCACATCCCATTTGCATCTGACTGCTTCACTGACTGCCTCCCTTACCCAAAGGGAAGCTCCAAGCACAGGCATTTCATTTGTTTTTAGTCCTCTGGGCTTTATGCAGTAGGTGCTCAGCATAAATGTTTCCTGGATGAGTGAATTTTCTTGGCACGGTTTCTTTCCCAAGAAACAGTCCCTGATCTTCATTTG
>NW_005344200.1:0-360 GCF_000412655.1 Myotis brandtii | reverse complement strand
GCATCTACCCAGGAATCAAGGATTTGCTTTACCCTCTCATGCCCCAAAACCTAGCTGAGAATATGTTGCCTCCCCAAAGCTCAGCATGGAAAGTGATGAAACACCAATCTGCTTTTTTGGGTACCCACCAAACTCTTCAATCTCTGTCTGTCTGTCTGTCTGTCTATCTGTCTTTCTCTCACTCTCTCTTTCTCTCCCATTCTGAGTGTTTTTCTCTTCTTAGCCCAAGAAATTACTTTCTAATAGTATAAGGCTCTGATTAGAGAAAACAATCTGACTCTTTTTGTTCACAAAAATGCATGTACAGGCCATGAGTCTTTTTAATCACCCTCTTAGATGAATATTTTGAAATTCAACCAG
>NW_005344199.1:0-347 GCF_000412655.1 Myotis brandtii | reverse complement strand
AATAACTTGAGGAAATAATTTGAAAATCACATATTGGGCTCTTTTAATCTTTTTGTTGCTCATATTTGATGGTCACCCCCTCAGGCTTTCTTTAGAGCTTTTCTGATAACATGAAAAGACGTGTTATAGAAAATTTGCTATAAAATCTCTTTACATGTGTGTGTGTTAAAGATCATATTTGCTGCTGTTATCCTTTTTGGAATGCACAGACATTTTCATATTTGCCATGGTATTATTTTCAAGTTCCTTCCTTGCTTCCTTCATTTGTTTAAGAGTGTCTAATATGACTTAGGCACTGTGTGTAGGCCTTAGGGAAAAGAAAGTTAATAAGACATAGCTTCTCCAAT
>NW_005344198.1:0-783 GCF_000412655.1 Myotis brandtii | reverse complement strand
GCATGTGCCCTGACTGGGAATTGAACCACTGAGCCACGCTGAATGGGCCTACCTGCTTTTAATATATACAACTGAATTCTTTCTAAACCCAACTTTGCCTAAGTCAAGCAAGAACCAGTGTTTACTAAAACTTCAGCAGCAAAATAACTTTAGTTTGCACGTATGTCGTTTGGTGAAGGTTATGTTAGAGTTTACATAATGCAGCAGGTACGGTAAATGGGCTTCTATGATTTTCCAACACACAGTCTGAAGTTCAAGGCACTCTTTTAAGTAAATCTGAGTGAGAATGATCATAAGTGTTTGAGAACTGAAGCTGGCAGTGGCTTAATCTAAATCACAGCATGAGTAATTGCAGTAAATCCTTCTCACACAGCCAACAACTCACCAGCGGCCCGGTCTGTGACAACCTGGTTCTCTGGCCTGGAATTGTGAATGGCGCTTCTACAAAAGGCACTGTGCATTGTGAGCTAGCCGTGGCTTTCATTTCTGATTAGGTTATCTCCAAATTCAAAGTATGTGTCCCATCAAATAAAATATAAATCACCATTTTTCTTTCATAACAACAGTAAGTTAATAGCAAAACATTTAAAAATACTTTAAGCAGCCCAGCCAGCATGGTTCAATGGTTGAGCATAGACCTATGAACAAGGAGGTCATGGTTTGATTCCAGGCCAGGGCATATGCCGGGGTTGCAGGCTCAAAACGCTGTGGGGGTGCACGCAGGAGGCAGCCAACCGATGATTCTCTCTCATCATCCATGTTTCTATCCTTCTCTCCCTATCT